>NC_083116.1:129171937-129471937 GCF_949774975.1 Lagenorhynchus albirostris
AGAGGTTTTACCTTTTATTAAACGATACCAAATTGCTCCTCAAAAGCTGTGTATAAAGTTCCCATTGCTACAATTTCTCAACAGTGCCTCCAGTAGATATTTACATGTTTGCTAACTTAATGGCCGTGAAATTCTATTTTAATGTTTTATTTCATTACTAGTAAATTAGACTCCTCATGTTTATTGATCATTCAGATTTTCCTAACTAGTGGAAATTCAGGCTTGTTCTATTTTGCTAGCTTGTTTGAAGACCAAGAAGCAACTGTTCCTGTCACCCACCTTAATTTAGCGGGTTGTTAAAATGTAGTGATGGAATCAAAACTTGACAGCAATATACATTATTTTCTAATTAAACGTTCTTATGCCAGTAGGCACGCAGGTTGATTTACAGAAGAAATCGTTTTGTAAAAATGTGGGAACAAGGCGCTGAAAAATTTCTTTTTGCTTTGTTGAATGGTGACATACGATAGTACCTACTTTTAAACATAAGTTCCCTAATAGTTCTCATTAAAAAAAAAAGAAGTTTCTTATGCTTGAAACATTCCTGGTTAGAAAATGTCATTTATAATGTTTAAAATTTGTTACAGGGTAGGTGACTCAGTGTTATATTGAATATTCACATCACAGGAGGAAGAGCTTTAGAAATGAGAAATGCCATTTTACTCACCAACCATACTACTTGAATATCATAAATGGAAATTATTTATATATATTTTAAAATCTTCTCTCCCTTTAAAAAACTGATTTTCCCATTTATCCTATAAATATAAATGCTGTCTAGGAATGTTTAGGTACAATTATGTATATGAAAATGCATATGCAAAGAACAAAAAAACAGTTTTTAACATACTAGTAAGAAATACTTTTGCTACCTTATTTCATCTTCTCAGTTTTCACTTGAATTTGCCCTTGGGGTGTATTTTCCTGTTCTATTGCTGTGTAACTAACAACCCCTCATTTAATCTTGTAAAACAGAAATCATTTTATTATGTGAATGGATTCAGTGGGTCAGGAATTCGGAGAGCATTTATTGAACATGGCTGGTCTCTGCTCATGATGTTTGGGACCTTAACTGGGAATTTATAAAGGCTGGGAGCTAGAATGCAGTGAAGGCTAGTCTCTTTCTATGTCTGTCCCTGAATGCTGTCAGCTAGGACCTCTCTGGAGCTCTGAGAATAGCTCTACATGGCACCTCCATGGAGCTGCTTGGGCTTCCCCACTGCATGGCGACTGCTTCTCAAGAACAAACCACCTAAGGAAAGCAGGGTAGCATTGTATAACCCTTTAGGATCCAGCCTCAGCATTACAAAGTATCACTTCCTCTCTGTTCATAACTCTGCCCAGATTCAAGATGAGGATTATAGACCCTCTTCTATCTGGGAGGAGGCTTCAAGTGGTAAAGTCACATTCTGTGAAGGGGCTGGGGGATGGGAGAAATTGCTGTGGACATTCTGAACAAATACAGTTGGTCACAGGGTGTATGTGTGTGGAGTTTTGAAAACTTAATTCCCTTGAGACATGCGAGTGATTTAAATATTCAGATACTCTTTTGTTATACCCTCACATTGTTTTGTTCACACACACACAAAACAATGCATGAATAGATAAACCCTAAAGCTATGAAATAGTGGTAATTTTTCCTATTCTAGCAAAATTTATTCCAGTAAAGGACAGGATAGAAATCTTGGCCCTACCCAAAATTTATTTTTTTTTAATTTATTATATATTTTTATGTAGCCACAAGTAAAACCTACCTGGAAGAAATTTCTACATTCCAATGTTATCTTTGCCTTAGCAGCCTATCGCCAATCCTTATATTAAACTCAGAGATCAATCTCTGTGAAACAGAATGAGGTATGAAATGTTATCTCAGGAAGAATACTGGTCAGTGACGTTTTCATAATGAAAACACGTAAGGAAGAAATAAGCATTGAACATGGCATTTAATAAGACTGTCTTTTTCACATAGGATGCATTTGCCTAACATAGAAACAGCATCAACATTTGGCCAAGAAAAAAAAATATTGCTGATGCTGTCTGCCATATGGGCAAAAGTTTAAAACAATTTGCAGACCAATATCTTGCTTATCAAAAATATGAAATTGTTGGGAAAAACCGTGGACCAAGAATCCCATTTGGAAACTCATTTGACGGTTTTGTAGTATTCAGATAATTAATTATATTAATAATTGTGGAAGCCACAGTTCTTATTGTAGAAAAAGGAAGACATAAATATGTAACGGTACACAGACAGAAGCCAAAGAAAACAGTGCCCAAAATAGCGAAAACATGATCTTGTAGGCCTATCACATGCTGACATTCTTGGAGTGATTCAGTGCATGGGAAATGGGTTGGGTCTAGGCAAAATGGTGGTTAATTTGGTTATATCTGTTTTGTCCCTACTTTCTCTGTCTAGCCTAGTTTTCTTTGCCAAAACCAAACTCTGTGATGTCATCACCTCCTAATTCTCTTACCTGAGAAAGCTGTTCATGGATTTAGTATCCAGTTAACAGGCAGTGTGGTAATAGATCATTCAGGTGGGTGGTGAAACCTAAATACTGAGATCTATATCCAGCTGAACCCCCTTGTTACCTGGGTGAGGTTTGACCTGTCACAAACTCTCCATTTCATTTTGTCATTTATAGGTTGAGCTGAATATAAGTTTCTCCCTGATTGAATCAATAATCAAAAACTTCCCAAGAAAAGTTCAGGACCAGATGGCTCCCTGGCTAATTCTACCAAACATTCAAAGAACTAATACCAATCCTACTAAAACTCTTCCAAAATCTTTAAGAGGAGGGAACACTTCCAAACTCACCTTACAAGGCCAGTATTACCCCGATACCAAAACCAGACATGGACACCACAAGAAAATAAAATTATGGGCCAATGTCCCTGATGAATTTAGATACAAAAATCCTCCACAAGGTGGGGTGAAGTCAAGATGACGGACTAAGAGGACGGGGAATTCGGGTCTGCGCACAACTAGGGCACCTACCAGGCACGAGTGGGGGACCACAGACACCTAAGGGGACAGCAGGAACCCCCAGCGACCAGGTAGGACGTGTGGTGGGGGGAAATGGAGGTGGGATGGGACCAGTGCCCTGGAGGGGTGGCTCGGGGAGGGGTTCCCAAGCCCAGAGGGGCCCACCCACAGTTAGGGGATCAAAGGGGACAGGGTCCAGATGCTCAGGAAAGCAGAAGATCAGAAGGGAACGTGGCCAGTGTTTCCCCTGCCCACTTGGGACCCGTGGAGCCAGCTGAGGTCCCGGGCCTGATCCTCCGCCCTCTGGCTGTGCTGAGCCTAAGCCCTGCCCCTGCACCCCCGCCCAAGGCCTAACCTCTGAACTCTGCACTCTGCTCTGTTTCCCAGCCACAGGGTGTCTGGAGCCTAAGCTCCGCCCCAGCCTAAGCTCTGCCCCAGCCTAAGCTCTACCACCATAGCCAAGGCCTTTTCCAGCTTTTTTCTTCTTTCTTTTTTAGGTTGTGGTTCTGTTTTAGCTTGTTGTTTCATTTATATTTTATTTCTAATAAATCTTTTATTAATTTTATTTTGTACTTTATACTTTGTTATTGTTTGCTCCTTTTGGCTCATTCCCTCCGCCCCCCTTTCCTCTTTTCTTTTGCCATGCTGCGTGGCTTGCAGGATCTTGGTTCCCAGGCTGGGGGATGACAGAGATAACCGCTGGAATAACAGAGAACCTCAGACCCCAGGGTCTATTAAGTAGAGTGAGGTCTCCTGGAGGTCCTCATCTCGGCACCAAAACCCAGCTCTCTCCTACTGCCTGCAAACTCCACTGCTGGAAGCCTCAGGCCAAACAACCAGTAAGACAGAAATACATCCCAACCCATCCAAAAAAATGAGACAACAAAAGAATATGTTACAGATGAAAGAGCAAGGCAAAAACCTACAAGACCAAATAAGTGAAGAGGGAATAGGCAACCTACCTGAAAAAGAATTCAGAGTAATGATAGTAAAGATGATCCAAAATCTTGGAAATAGAATAGATGCACAGATCAAGAAAATACAAGAAATGTTTAATGAAGATCTAGAAGAACTAAAGAAGAAACAGAGATGAACAACACAATAACTGGAATGAAAAACACACTAGAAGGAATCAATAGCAGAAAAACCGAGGCAGAAGAATGGATAAGTGACCTGGAAGATAACATGGTGGAAATAACTGCCAAGGTGCAGAATAAAGAAAAAGAATGAAAAGAATTGAGCACAGTCTCAGAGGCCTCTGGGAAAACATCAAACGCACCAACATTCGAATTATACGGGTCCCAGAACAAGAAGAGAAAGACAAAGGGTTTGAGAAAATATCTGAAGACATTATAGTTGAAAACTTCCCTAACATGGGAAAGGAAATAGTCACCCAAGTCCAGGAAGTGCAGAGAGTCCCATACAGGATAAACCCAAGGAGAAACACACCAATATACATATTAATCAAACTAACAAAAACTAAATTCGAAGAAATAATATTAAAAGCAGAAAGGGAAAGGAAATAATATACAAGGGAATCCCCATAAGGTTATCAGCTGATTTTTCAGCAGAAACTCTGCAGACCAGAAGGGATTGGCAAAAAAAAAAAAATGTGTGTGTGTGTATTTATTTATTTATTATCTTTATTGGAGTATAATTTCTTTACAATGTTGTGTTAGTTTCTGCTGTACAACAAACTGAATCAGCTATATGTATACATATATCCCCATAACCCCTCCCTCTTGCATCTCCCTCCCACGCTCCCTATCCCACCCCTCTAGGTGGTCACAAAGCACCGAGCTGATTTCCCTGTGCTATGCAGCTGCTTCCCACTAGCTATTTTACATCTGGTAGTGTATATATGTCAATGTTACTCTCTCACTTTGTCCCAGCTTACCCTTCCCCCTCCCCATATCCTCAAGTCCATTCTCTACGTCTGTGTCTTTATTCCTGTCCTGACCCTAAGTTCTTCAGAACCATTTTTTTAATATTCCATTGATATGTGTTAGCATACAGTATTTGTTTTTCTCTTTCTGACTTACTTCACTCTGTATGACAGACTCTAGGTCCATCCACCTCATTACAAATAACTCAGGTTTGTTCCTGTTTATGGCTGAGTAATATTGGCAGGATATATTTAAAGTGATGAAAGGGAAAAACCTACAACCAAGATTACTCTACCCAGCAAGGATCTAATTCAGATTCAGTGGAGAAATCAAAAGCTTTACAGACAAGCAAAAGCGAAGAGAATTCAGCACCACCAAACCAGCTTTACAACAAATGCTAAAGGAACTTCTCTAGGTGGGAAATGCAAGAGAAGAAAAAGACCCACAAAAACAAACCCAAAACAATTAAGAAAATGGTAATGGGAACATACATATCGATAATCACCTTGAATGTAAATGGATTAAATGTTCCAACCAAAAGACATAGAATGGATACAAAAACAAGACCCATATACATGCTGTCTACAAGAGACTCACTTCAGACCTAGGGACACAAACAGACTGAAAGTCAGAGGATGGAAAAAGATATTCCATGAAAATAGAAATCACAAGAAAGCTGGAATAGTAATACTCATATCAGATAAAACAGACTTTAAAGTACAGACTGTCACAATAGATAAGGAAGGACACTACATAATGATCAAGGGATCAATCTAAGAAGAATACATAACACTTATAAATATTTATTCACCCAAAATAAGAGCACCTCAATATATAAGACAAATGCTAAGAGCCATAAAAGGGGATATCAACAGTCCCCCACAATAATAGTGGGGGACTTTAACACCCAGCTTACAGCAATGGACAGATCACGCAGACAGAAAATAAATAAGGAAACACAAGCTTTAAATGACACAATAGACAAGATAGATTTAATTCATATTTACAGGACATTCCACCTGAAAGTGGAAGAATACACTTTCATCTCAAGTGCACATGGAAACTTTTCCAGGGTATATCACATCTTGGGTCACAAAGCAAGCCTTGGAAAATTTAAGAAAATTGAAATCATATCAAGCATCTTTTCTGACCATAATGCTATGAGATTAGAAATCAATTACAGGAAAAAAACTATAAAACAAAAACACAGGAAGGCTAAAGAGTGTGCTGCTGAATAAGCAAGAGATCCGTGAAGAAATCAAAGAAGAAATTTAAAGAATACCTAGAAACAAACGACAATGAGAACACAACCACCCAAAACCTATGGGATGTAGCAAAAGCATTTCCAAGAGGGAAGTGTATAGCAGTCAAGCTCACCTCGAGAAACAAGAAAAATCTCAAATAAACAACCTAACCTTACACCTAAAGCAACTAAAAAAAAGAAGAACAAAGAAAACCAGAAGTTAGTAGAAGGAAAGAAATCATAAAGATCAGAGCAGAAGTAAGTGAAATAGAAATGAAGAAAACAATAGCAAAGATCAATAAAACTAAAAGTTGGTTCTTTGTGAAGATGAACAAAATTGATAAAACTTTACCTTGACTCATCAAGAAGAAAAGGGAGAGGCCACAAATCAATAAAATTAGAGATGAAGAAGGAGAAATTACAACTGACACCACAGAAATACAAAGGATCATAAGAGACTACTACAAGCAACTATATGCCAATAAAATAGCTTGGAAGAAATGGACAAATTCTTGGAAAGGTATAACATTCCAAGACTGAACCAGGAAGAAATAAAAAATATGAACAGACCAATCATAAGTAATGAAATTGAAACTGTAATTAATAATCTTCCAACAAACAAAAGTCCAGGACCAGATGGCTTCAAAACCAAACACTATTAAACAGGGAAGTGTTAATATCTATTCTTCTCAAACTCTTCCAAAACATTTCAAAGGGAGGAACAATCCCAAACTCATTCTACTAGGCCACCATCACCTGATACCAAAATGAGACAAAGGTATCACACACAAAAAAAGAAAATTAGAGACCAATATCACTGATGAACATAGACACAAAAATCCTCAACAAAATTCTAGCAACAGAATCCAGCAACATATTAAAAGATCATATACCATGATCAAGTGGGATTTATCCCAGGGATGCCAAGATTCTTCAATATGCACAAAGCAAACAATGTGATACACCATATTAACAAATTAAAGAATAAAAACCATAATATCAACTCAATAGATGCAGAAAAATCGTTTGACAAAATTCAACACCCATTTATGATAAAAACTCTCCAGAAAGTGGACATGGAGGGAACCTGCCTCAACATAATAAAGGTCATATAAGACAAACCCACAGCAAACATCATTCTCAATGGTGAAAAACTGAAAGCATTTCCTCTAAGATCAGGAACAAGACAAGGATGTCCACTCTCGCCACTATTATTCAACATGTTTTTGGAAGTTCTAGCCATGGCAGTCAGAGAAGAAAAAGAAATAAAAGAAATCCAAATTGGAAAAGAAGAAATAAAACTGTCACTGTTTGCAGATGACATGATACTATACATAGCAAATCCTAAAGATGCCACCAGAAAACTACTAGAACTAATCAATGAAGTTGGTAAATTTGCAGGATACAAAACTAACGCACAGAAATCTCTTCCATTATTTTACAAAAACAATGAAAGATCAGAAAGAGAAATTACTGAAACAATCCCATTTACCATTGCAACAAAAAAGAATAAAATACCTAGGAATAAACCTATATGAGGAGGCAAAAGACCTGCACTTGGGAAACTATAAAGTACTGATGAAAGAAATCAAAGATGACACAAAGAGATGGAGAGATATAAATGCTCCTGGATTGGAAGAATCAATACTGTGAAAATGACTATACTATCCAAAGCAATCTACAGGTTCAATGCAATCCTTACCAAATTACCAATGGCAATTTTCAAAGAATTGGGAAAAAAATTTCACAATTTTTATGGAAACACAAAAGACCCCAAATAGCCAAAGCCACCTTGAGAAAGAAAAATGGAGCAGGAGAAATCAGGCTCCCTGACTTCAGACTATACTACAAAGCTACAGTAGTCAAGACAGTATGGTACTGGCACAAAAACAGAAACATAGATCAATGGAACAGGATAGAAAGTCCAGAGATATACCCATGCACCTATGGTCACCTAATCTATGACAAAGGAGGCAAGAATATACAATGGAGAAAAGACAGCCTCTTCAATAAATGGTGCTGGGAAAACTGGACAGGTACATGTAAGAGAATGAAATTAGAACACTCCTTAACACCATACACCAAAATAAACTCAAAATGGATTAAAGACCTAAATGTAAGACTGGACACTATAAAACTCTTAAAGAAAAACATAGGAAAAACACTGTGACATAAATCACAGCAAGATCTTTTATGACCCACCTCCTAGAGTAATGAAAATAAAAACAAAAATAAGCAAATGGGACCTAATTATACTTAAAAGCTTTTGCACAGCAAAGGAAACCATAAACAAGACAAAAAGACAACCCACAGAATGGGAGAAAATATTTGTAAATGAAGCAATGGGCAAAGGATTAATCTCCAAAATATAGAAACAGCTTATGCAGCTCAATATGAAAAAAAAAAAAACCTAATGAAAAAACGGGTGGGGGCTTCCCTGGTGGCGCAGTGGTTGGGAGTCTGCCTGCCGATTCTAGGGGGCGTGGGTTCGTGCCCCGGTCCGGGGGGATCCCACGTGCCGCGGAGCGGCTGGGCCCGTGAGCCATGGCCGCTGAGCCTGCGCGTCCGGAGCCTGTGCTCCGCAGCGGGAGGGGCCACAGCGGTGAGAGGCCCGCGTACCGCAAAAAAAAAAAAAAAAAAAAAGCTGGGTGGAAGACCTAAATAGACATTTCTCCAAAAAAGACATACAGATGGCCAAGAGGCACATGAAAAGATGTTCAACATCACCAATTATTAGAAAAATGTAAATCAAAACTACACTGAGGTATCATCTCATACTGGTCAGAATGGCCATCATCAAAAAGTCTACAATCAATAAATGCTGGAGAGGGTGTAGAGAAAAGGAAACCTTTTGCACTGTTGATGGGAATGTAAATTGATACAGCCACTATGCAGAACAGTATGGAGGTTCCTTAAAAACTAAAAATAGAATTACCATATGACCCAGCAATCCCACTAATGGGACATACCCTGAGAAAACCATAATTCAAAAAGACACATGCACCCCAATGTTCACTGCAGCACTGTTTACAATAGCCAGAACATGGAAACAACCTAAATGTCCATCGACAGATGAGTGGATAAAGAAGATGTGGTGCCTATATATAATGGAATATTACTCAGCCAAAAAAAGGAATGAAATTGGGTCATTTGTAGAGATGTGGATGGACCTAGAGTTTGTCATACAGAGTGAAGTAAGTCAGAAAGAGAAAAACAAATATTGTATACTAACGCATGTATGTGGTACCTAGAAAAATGGTACAGATGAACCTATATGCAGGGCAGCCATAGAAATGCAGATGTAGAGAGTGGACATGTGGACATGGGGGGGCAAGGGAAGGGTAGGATGATTTGGGAGATTAGGTTTGATATAAATACACTACCGTGTGTAAAATAGGTAGCTAGTGGGAACCTGCTGTATAGCACAGGGAGCTCAGCTCAGTGCTCTGTGGTGACCTCGATGGGGGGGATGATGAGGGAGGTCCAAGAGGGGGGAGATATATGTAGACAGATAGATAGAGATAGAGATATATAGCTGATTCACTTCATTGTACAGCACAAACTAACAACATTGTAAAGCAATTAAAAAAATGATAACTATTTAAAAAAATCCTCCACAAAATATTAGCCAGTTGGGTTCAAGAATACATTAAAAGGATCATACATCATGATCAAGTGGGATTTATTCCAAGGATGCAAGGATGGTTCAACATCTGCATATCAATTTGATATACCACATTAACAAAATGAAGCATAAAAATCATATGATCATTTTAATAGGTGGAGAAAAAAATTTTCAATTGTCAGTGTCCTTAGGATAAAAGCTCTCAACAAAGTGGGTACAGAAGTGGGTCTAAAAGCTCTCAACATAAATAAGGGCACATGACAAGCCCACAAGTAACATCATACTCTGTGGTGAAACGCTAAAAGCATTTCCCCTAAGATCAAGAAAAGACAAGGATACCCACTCTCACTTTTATTTAGTATAGTATTATAAGTCCTAGCCACAGCAATCAGACCAGAAAAAGAACTAAAAGACATCTGTCACTATTTGCAGATGACATGATATTGTATATAGAAAACCCTAAAGACTCCACCAAAAAACTGGTAGAACTACTATAACAAATTCAGTGAAGTTGCAGGATACAAAATCAATATACAAAAATATGTTGTGTTTCTGTACACTAATGACAAGCTATAGGAGAAATTAAGAGAACAATACCATTCACAACTGCATCAAACAGAATAAAAGACCTAGGAATAAATTTAACCAAGGAGGTGAAAGACTTGTATGCTGAAAACTGAGACATTGATGAAAGAAACTGAAGATACCAAATAAATGGAAGGATATTTTGTGCCCAAGGATTGAAACAATAGTGTTAAAATGTTTAGATATCACACTATGGACACTGGTCTGCAGAGCCAGGTGCAGGGCCACTGCCCACAGTACCCTGTGAGCAAGTGAAACTAGAAAGCAAAAGAAAGAAAAAAGAAGATGGCAGAGTAGGAGTTGAGCTCACCTCCTGTCATGAAAACAGCAAAATCACAACTAAGTGCTGAACAACCATCAACAAAAAAGACTACTGAGGGCTTCCCTGGTGGCGCAGTGGTTGAGAGTCCGCCTGCCGATGCAGGGGACGCAGGTTCGTGCCCCGGTCCGGGAAGATCCCACATGCCGCGGAGCAGCTGGGCCCATGAGCCATGGCCGCCGAGCCTGCGCGTCCGGAGCCTGTGCTACGCAACGGGAGAGGCCACAGCAGTGAGAGGCCCGCGTACCGCAAAAAAAAAAAAAAAAGAAAGGTATTCTACATACAAAGACAAAGAAGAAGCCATAATGAGACAGTAGGAAGGGAACTTTGGGGATATAATTAAATCCCATCCCTGATGGGTGGGTGGTCCACCACCTGGAAAATCATTATATTGCACAGGTTCTCCCACAGGAGGGAGAGTTCTGAGCCCCACATCAGGCACCCCAGCCTGGGGCTCTGGCATCAGGAGTAGGAACCCCCAGAGCATTTGGTTTTGAAGGCAAGCAGCGCTTGATTATAGGAGCTCCACAGGACTGGGGGAAACAGAGACTCCACTCTTAAAGGGCGCACACAAGGTTTCATGTGCACTGGGACCCAGGGAAAATTAATGACTTCATAGGAGGCTGGGCTAGACCTACCTGTGGGTCTCAGAGGGTCTCCTGGGGAGGCGGGGGTCAGCTGTGGCTCACTGTAGGGGCAAGGTCACTAGCAGCAGAGGCCCCAGGAGATATTCTTTGGCGTGAACTCTCCCAGAGGTCACCATTTTGGCACTGAGACCTGGCCTCATCGAACAGCCTACAGGCTCCAGTGCTGGGATGCCTCAGGCTAAATAACCAACAGGGTGGGGACACAGCCCCACCTATCAGCAGATAGGCTTCCTAGAGTCATCCTGACCCAATAGCCACCTATAAACACACCACTTGACACAGCCTTGCCCACCAGAGGGACAAGACCCAGCTCCACCCACCAGAGTGCAGGTACCAGTCCCTCCTACCAGGAAGCCTACACAAGCCCCTGGACCAGCCTCACCCACCAGAGGGCAGACACCAGAAGCAAGAAGAACTACAATCCTGCTGCCTGTGGAATGGAGACTGCCAACACAGCAAGTGAGACAACATGAGTTGGCAAATAACTATGTCCCAGACAAAGGAAGAAGATAAAACCCGAGAAGAACAAGTAAGTGAAGTGGAGATAGGCAACCTTCCTGAAAAAGAATTCAGAGTAATGATAGTAAAGATGATCCAAGATCTCGGAAAAAGAATTGCAGGCAAAGACCAAGAGGATACAAGAAATGTTTGGTAAAGAGCTATAAGCTTTGAAGAAGAGACAGAGATGAAAAATACAATAACTGAAATGAAAACTACACTACAAGGGATCAATAGCAGAAGAACTGAGGCAGAAGAACGGATAAGGGAGCTGAAAGACAGATTGGTGGAAATCACTGCTGCAGAACAGAATGAAGAAACAAAAAGGAAAAGAAATGAGGACAGTCTGAGACCTTTGGGACAACATTACATGCACCAACATTCACATTATAGGGGTCCCAGAAGGAGATGAGAGAGAGAGAATGGGCCTGAAAAAATATTTGAAGAGATAACAGCCAAAAATTTATATAACATGGGAAAGGAAGCACTCACTCAAGTTCAGGAAGTGCAGAGAGTCCCATACAGGGTAAAACCCAAGGAAGAACACACCAGGACGCATATTAATCAAAATGACAAAAATTTAAAGACATAGAGAAAATATTAAGAGCAACAAGGGAAAAGCAACAAATAACGTACAAGGGAATCCCCATACGGTTATCAGCTGATTTTTCAGCAGAAACTCTGCAGGCCGGAAGGGAATGATATATTTAAAATGATGAAAGGGGAAACTCTACAACCAAGAATACTTTACTGAGCAAGGCTCTTGTTCAGATCTGATGGAGGAATCAAAAGATTTATAGACAAGCAAAAGCTAAGAGAATTCAGCACCACCAAACCAGCTTTACAACAAACGCTAAAGGAATTTCTCTAAGTGGAAAAGAAAAGGCCACAACTAGAAACAAGAAAATCACAAATGGGAAAGCTCAGTGGTAAAGGCAAACTTACAGTAAAGGTAAGATATCATCCACACACAAATATGATATCAAATCCAGCAACCATGAGAAGAGGAGAGCACAAGTGCAGGGAATTGGAAATGCATTTGAAATTAAAAGACCAGCAACTTACTACAATCTTGTTTATATATAGACTGCTATGTCAAAATCTCATAATAACCGCAAACCAAAAATCTGTAATAGATACACACACGCACACACACAAACACAAAAGCAACCCAAACACAACACTAAAGATAGACATCAAATCACAAGGGAAGTAAAGAGGAGGGGAAGAAAAAAGACTTACAAAAACAAATCCAAAACAATTAATAGAATGGCAGTAAGGACATACATATCAATAATTACCTTAAACATAAATGGATTACATGCTCCAACCAAAAGACACAGACTGGCTGAATGGATATAAAAACAAGAGCCATATATATGCTGTCTACAAGAGACCCACTTCAGACCTAGGGACACATACAGACTGAAAGTGAGGGGATGGAAAAAGGTTTTCAATAAAAATGGAAATCAAAAGAAAGCCGGAGTATCAATACTCACATCAGACAAAATAGACTTTAAAATACTGTTATATGAGACAAAGAAGGACACCACAGAATGATCAAGGGACCAATCCAAGAAGAAGATATAACAATTATAAATACATACGCACCCAGAAGAGGAGCACCTCAGTATATAAGGCAAATGCTAACAGCCATAAATGGAGAAGTCAACAGTATCACAGTAACAGTAGGGACTTAAACACCTCACTTACATCAATGGACAGATCATCCAGACAGAAAATCAGTAGGGAAGCACAGGCCTTGAGTGACACATTAGACGAGATCAACTTAACTCATTTTATGAGGCCACCATCACCCTGATACCAAAACCAGACAACGATACCACACAAAAAGAAAATTATGGGCCAATATCATGGATAAACGTAGACTCAAAAATCCTCAACAAAATACTAGCAAGCCATATCCAACAATAAATTAATAGGATCATACACCATGATCAAATGGGATTTATCCCAGGGATGCAAGGATTTTTCAATATCCGCAAATCAATCCGTGTGATACACCACATTAACAAACTGAAGAATAAAAACCATATGATCTTCTCAATTGATGCAGAAAAAGCTTCTGACAAAATTCAACACCGAGTGATGATAAAAACTCTCCAGAACATGGACACGGAGGGAACCTACCTCAACATAATAAAGGCCATATAGGACAAACCCACAGCCAGCATCATACTCATCAGTGAAAAGCTATCAGCATTCCCTCTAAGATCAGGAGCAAGACGAGGGCATCCACTCTCAACACTTCTATTCAACATAATTTTGGAAATCCTAGGCTGTGGCAATCAGAGAATGAAAAGAAATGAAAGGAACCTAAAATGGAAAAGAAGAAGTAAAACTGTCACTGTTTGCAGATGATATGATGCTATACATAGAAAATCCTAAACCAGCTATTAGGAAAGTACTAGAGCTCATCAATGAATTTGGTAATATTTCAGGATACAAAATTAATACACAGAAATCTCTTGTATTTCTCTACACTAATAAAGAAAGATCAGAAAGAGGAATTAAGGAAGCAATCCCGTTTACCATCACATTAAAAAGAATATAAATACCTAGGAATAAACCTACTTAAGGAGGCAAAGGACTTGTACTCCAAAAAGTATAAGACACTGATGAAAGAAATTGAAGATGACACAAAGAGTTGGAAAAATATACCATGTCCTTGGACTGGAAGAATCAATATTCTTAAAGTGACTATACTACCCAAGACAGTCTAAAGATTCATTGCAATCCCTAACAAATTACCAATGGCATTTTTCACAGAACTCAAACAAAAAGATTTAAAACATGACTGGAAACTCAAAAGACCCTGAAAAGCCAAAGCAATCCTGAGAAAGAAAACTGGAGCTGGAGGAATCAGGCTTCCTGTCTTCAGACTATACTACAAAGATATAGTCATCAAGACAGTATGGTACTAGCACAAAAACAGAACTATAGATCAATGGCACAGGATACAAAACCTGGAAATTAACCCATGCACCTCTGTTCAATTAATCTACAACACAGGAGGCAAGAATATACCATGGAGAAAAGAGTCTCTTCAGTAAGTGGGTGCTGGGAAAACTGGACAGCTACATGTAAAAGAATAAAATTACAACATTCTCTAACACCATATATAAAAATAAACTCAAAATGGAATAAAGACCTAAATGTAATACCAGATACTATAAAACTCTTAGTGGAAAACATAGGCAGAAGACTCTTTGGCATAAATCGCTGTAATCTTTTTGGATCCACCTCCTAGAGTAATGAAAATAAAAACAAAAACAAACAAATGGACCTAATTAAACTTAAAAGCTTTTGCACAGCAAAGGAAACCATAGACAAAAGGAAAAGACAACCCACAGAATGGGAGAAAATATTTGCAAATAATGTGAGTGACAAGAGATTAATCTCCAAAATATGCAAACAGCTCATACAGCTCAATATCAAAAAAAGAAACACCCCCATCAAAAAGACGAAGATCTACATAGACATTTCTCCAAAGAAGAAATACAGATGGCCAAAAAGCACATGAAAAGGTGCTCAAAGTTGCTAATTATTAGAGAAGGGCAAATCAGAATTGCATGATGAAAAGACAACCCTCAGAATGGGAGAAAACATTTGCAAACGAAGCAACTGACCAAGGATTAATCTCCAAAATATACAAGCAGCTCATGCAGCTCAATATCAAAATCAAACAACCCAATCCAAAAACGGGCAGAAGACCTAAATAGACATTTCTCCAAGGAAGATATACAGCTTGCCAACAAACACATGAAAGGATGCTCAACATCACTAATCATTAGAGAAATGCAAATCAAAACTATAATGAGGTATCACCTCACACCAGTCAGAATGGCCATCATTAAAAAGTCTACCAACAATAAATGCTGGAGAGGGTGTGGTGAAAAGGGAACCCTCTTGCACTGTTGGTGGGAATGTAAATTGATACAGCCACTATGGAGAACACTACGGAGGTTCCTTAAAAAACTAAAAATAGAACTACCATACGACCCAGCAATCCCACTACTGGGCATATACCCTTAGAAAACCATAATTCCAAAAAAGTCATGTACCACAATGTTCACTGCAGCTCTATTTACAATAGCCAAACGTGGAAACAACCTAAGTGTCCATCGACAGATGAATGGATAAAAAACATGTGGCACATATATACAATGGAATATTACTCAGCCATAGAAAGAAACAAAACTGTTATTTGTTGTGAGGTGGTGGGACCTAGAGTCTGTCATACAGAGTGAAGTAAGTCAGAAAGAGAAAAACAAGTACTGTATGCTAATACATACATATTGAATCTAAAAAAAAAGAAAAAAAATGGTTCTGAAGAACCTAGGGGCAGGACAGGAATAAAGACGCAGACGTAGAGAATGGACTTGAGGACACGGGGAGGGGGAAGGGTAAGCTGGGACGAAGTGAGAGAGTGGCATGGACATATATACACTACCAAATATAAAACAGATAGCTAGTGGGAAGCAGCCGCATAGCACAGGGAGATCAGCTTGGTGCTTTGTGACCACCTAGAGGGGTGGGATAGGGAGGGTGGGCGGGAGACGCAAGAGGGAGGGGATATGGGGATATATGTATACATATAGCTGATTCACTTTGTTATACAGCAGCAACTAACACAACAGTGTAAAGCAATTATACTCCAATAAAGATGTTAAAAAAAAAAAATACATGCACCCCAATGTTCATTGCAGCACTATTTACAATAGCCAGGATATGGAAGCAACCTTAGTGTCCATCCACAGATGAATGGATAAAGAAGATGTGGTACATATACACACTGGAATATTACTCAGCGACAAAAAAGAATGAATGCCATTTCCAGAAACATGGATGGACCTAGAGATTATCATACTAAGTTGAAGTATGTCACATAGAGAAAGACAAATATCATATGTTATGACTGATACATGGAATCTAAAAAAAAATGATACAAATGGACTTACGAAGCAGAAACAGACTCACAGACTTCAAAACAAACATGGTTATGAAAGGGGAAAAGTGGGGGAGGGATAAATTAGGAGTTTGGGATTCACATTTACACACTTCTATCTATAAAATAGATAATCAACAAGGACTTACTGTATAGAACAGAGAACTCTACTCAGTATTCTGAAATAACCTATATGGGAAAAAAAGTCTGAAAAGAGTATATATATATGTATATCTGAATCACTTTGCTGTACATCTGAAACTAACACAACATTGTAAATCAACTATAAAAATTTAGTTTACAAAAATGTCTCTACTACCCAAAACTCTCTACAGATTCAATGCAGTCTCCATCAAAATTCCAATGGCATTTTTCCACAGAAATGGAACCAAGAGCTGTAAGATTTCTATGAACCACAAGAGACCAGAGTAACCAATGCAACCTTGACAAAAAAAGAGGCATCATGCTTCCTGATTTCAAACTACATTACAAAGCGATAGTAATGAAAATAATATGCTGTTGGTATAAAAACACACACATAGATCAATGGCAGAGAGTAGAGAGGCCAGAAATCTACACATATATGGTCAATTTATGACAAAGATGCCAAGAATACACAATGGGGAAAGCACTGTGTCTTCAGTAAACGGTGGTGGGAAATCTGGACAGCCACATGCAAAAGAATGAAGCTGGATCCCGATCTTACACCGCTCACAAAACTTAAGTCAACATGGATCAAAGATCTGAATATAAGACCTGAAGCCATAAAACCCCTAGAAGAAAACATAGGCAGTAAGCTTTCTGACATAGGCCTTGATCTTGATTTTCTGATCTGACACCAAAAGCGAAGGCAACAGAGACAAATAAAAACAAGTGGGATGTCATTAAACTAAAAATGTTCTGCACGGCAAAGGAAACCATTAACAAAAAGGCAATCTAATGAATAGGAAAAGTATGCATTACCAGTTATATATCTGATAATGGGTTAATGTCTAGAATACATAAAGAATTCATGAAAGAAAAAAGAAATAATTCAATTTAAAACTGGCCAGAGAATCTTATAGATGTTTTTCTTAAAGAGGACATAGAGATGGCCAACAGGTACATTGAAAAGATGCTCAACATCAGTAATCATCAAGAATATGCAAATAAAACCCACAGTGAGATATCACCTCATACCTGTCAGAATGGCTGTCAGCAAAACGACAACAAGTCACAAGTGTCTTCCAGGATGTAGAGAAATGGGAACACTTGTGCACTCTTGGTGCGAGTGTAAATTGGTCCAGACACTATGGAAGACAGGAGGTTCCTCAAAAATTTAAAAATAGAACTAGCTTTTGATCAAAATTTCACTTTTGGGTATTTATCCAAAGAAAACAAAAACAGTCACTTCAAAAGGTATACACACCTCTATGTTCATTGCAGCATTATTTACCATAGCCAAGATATGGAAGCAACCTAAATGTTCATCTGTGGATGAAGGGATACAGAAAATGTGGTGTGTGTGTGTGTGTGTGTGTGTGTGTGTGTGTGTGTGTGTGTGTGTGTGTGTGTGTGTGTGTGTGGGTGTGGATGTGGGTGTGTGTGTGTGGGGGTGTATGGGGGTGGGAAATATTATTTAGTCATAAAAAATAATGAAATCTTGCCATTTGTGACAACATGAATGAAAGAATTATGCTAAATAAAATAAGTAAGAGAAACATTGATACTGTATGATCTCACTCTGTGGAATGTAAAGAAAACAAATAAACACACACGACAAAAAACCCCCAAGGTTATAGATACAGAGAACAGACTGATGGTGGTCAAAGGCAGGGGATTGGGGGTAGGGTGAAATGGATGAAGGGGCTGAAAAGGTACAATCTTTTGGTTATGAAATGTCATGGGGGTGCAATGTACAGCATGGGCACTGTTGTTAATACTGTACTGCATATTTGAAAATTGCTAGGAAAGTAGATTCTAAAATTTCTCACTAAAAAAATTTTTTGGAACCACGTATGGCGACAAATGTTAACTAGACTTACTGTTGTGATCATTTTGCAGTGCATACAAATATCAAACCCTTATATTGTACATCTGAAACTAATACATCAGCTATACCTCAATAAAACTAACATGTAAAAAAGCATACAACTGAAAGTTTCTCTCTCATTAGCTAATTGTGATGATGCATCTGTCAGACACACAGCAAACTTTTACATCATGTTGCCTATTAGTATCCATTATCTCTTTTCAATGGTGTTGACAGCTAGATATGCTGAGCTGGAAAGAAATGAATTCAGAATGTGAGGACCCAAGTCTGATGTGCTCAAGTGAGCCCTGATGTGATCAAGTGAGCCCATGTAATCAACGTGAGAGAAAGAATATAAGTCTTAAAGATGAAATTTCAAGTACCCAACCCCGGTGGGCCCAGCAAAATACCCTCCTGGCTGACCTCCAAATCCCCGCCTCTTGTTTTAGCAGAATCTGGATATGCTGAGCTGAAAAGAAATGAACTCAGAATGTGAGGACCCAAGTCTGAGTTCCCACTTTGCCCCTCACCAGTGATCTGGCTCTCAATGAATTATTGAGATACTCACTTAAATTATTAAAATGCCTATTTTAATATCTATTTGAAATAATACAGCTTGTGTGGAAGCAGGTTATAAATCGCCGAGGGTATGAAACAGCCTACAGATGTGAGCCTTGAGAGGATGCGTGGCTTTAGGAGAATGGGACATGCAGGGGAACTTTACTGCATTGGGGGAGCTAGAATTTTATATCCGGGGACACATGTGACAGTCATTTGTAGGGGCTAGGACTAGGGTGAGGGGATAGGGGTCTTATTTGGGGTGGACAATTTAAGGGCTTCTGAAAACTCAGTAGTCAGAATAATATTTTAAGGCAATGTTTGTGGAGAGTAAAATGAATGCCAAGAAATCCACGATGAGCAAAGTATCAAATCTGTAAATGAGGACAGGGTTTGACAGGGCTGGGGTTGGAGTGAGGACACATGGACAGGTCATGCAGCTGCGGGAACACCTGCTTCGTGCTATCCTTCGGTGCTACTCCTTGCGTGGGTGATGGTCTGAGTGATGGTGAGGTGATTCCCCCAGGGATCAGCCAGGATTAACATCACACCACGGCCGAATCCAGTCACTGCTTCTAAGACAGTGGGATCCTGAATCCTTTATATTCATTGCCATCCAAACTCAAGTGGGTGGTGTTGTGGGTTGAATCGCGTCCTGCAAAAAGATATGTGAGGGTCCAAATCCCCCTGGTATCTAGCAATGTGAGCTTTTTTCGAAATAGGGTCTTTCCAAACGGATGTCATCTTATTGAGCAGATGTAATCGTCATGAACAGAGGTGAACGGGGGGTTGGGGGGGCGTAAGATCAATGTGAGATGAGCTCGCTAAGGTGGACCCTAATCCACTATAACCGGTGTCCACCGAGGGCCTGGGTTCGATTCCTGGTTGGGGAACTAAGAGCTTGCAAGCGGCGCGGTGGGGAAAAAAAGGAAAAAAGGACGCAGAGGGAAGACCATGTGAAGACGCAGGGGGACGACTGCCTTGTGAGTTGAAGGCAGAGGTTGCGGTGACGTGTGCACGAAAGCCAGGACTCCAGGGGACACTGACAACCAGCTAAAGCTCGAAGAGGCAAAGACGGTGTCTCCTTTTCAGACTTCAGAAGGCAGGGTGGCCTGTCAGCACCTTGATTTTGGATTTCCAGCCTCCAGAACTGGGAGATGACACGTGTGTGGTTTTAAATATGTTCGGCCTATGGTACTTCCGGCAGCATCCCCAGGAAACTAAGACATACTAGACCTACCTCCGTAGTTACGGTGGCTTTTCAAGAGGCTTCATGGGCTCCCTCTTCCACCGGTAAAATCTCCCAATGGAGAAGCAGGCAACCCACGAAACTCTGCATCTGCCCAAACACCGAAGCTTAAGCATTACAGCACTCAACTAACGGGCTTTCCTTCTTCGTGTTATAATACAAAAAGAAATGCAGAGTTTCCGTAACATTTGTTTTCGGATAACTAGCAAAGTAAGCCATGTTTTTTTATGTCAGTGGCCACAGGTTTGGTGAAACTTCAGCAACTGAGACAATCTTAAATAACATATAAGATTAAATATGCATATAATAACATACGCTTGTATACACAGGCATATAAATAACTGCGCAAAAGCAATGGTGCAGCAGCAATTATAACCGGCAGATAAGGAGTAAAATGCTAAAGAGGCATTTTCCTTTTAAGTGTGACCTTTTTAGCACCTAACGGAGAGCGAAGCAGGAAGCTTTTGTTTTTTAATAGAAATTCTTTTTTTAGATAAACTTCAATGTGAAAATACATCCTTTTCTTTCCTGGGTACCTATTTTTAAGTCTCATTATGTCTCCCACACCTTCTGGGGGTGTTTCATTTGAAGTGTAGCTATTTCTAATACATGCAGCCCGCGACAGAAGACCGCATGGGGTCTCAGCCCCGGGCTTCTGGATCCCAAGGGGCAGCTCATTGGTTTTTTTTTTAATTGTGGTAAAAATATATATATAAGTTTTTTTATCACTTTAAACTGTTTGAAGAGTAGTTCCCTGGCCTTAAGTACGTTCACCTTGTTGGGCAACCGTCACCACCATCCATCTCCAGAGCTCATCAGGCACAACTGAAACCCTATACTCATTAGATACTCTGCCCATTCCACCTCCCCCCGCCCCGCCCCCTGACTCCGCTTACGTATTTACCTGCTCTAGGTAGATGGTATACGTGGTATCATACAATATTTCTCTTTGTGTCTGGTTTGTATCCCTTAGCATCATGTCCTCAAGGTTCATTCATATTGTAGCCCGTGTCAGAGTTTTTCCTTTTTAAGGCTGAGTCATATTGCACAGTACCGACACACCACAGTCTTTATCCATTCATCCATGGATGGACAGTTATATTGTTGCCCCCTTCTAGCTACTGTATATCATGCTATGAACATTTGTGTACAAATACCTGCTAGGTCTCCGACTTCACTTAGTTTGGGTAAATACTTGGAGGGAAATTGCTGGATTATAGGAAGACGTTGAATTTTTGAGGAAAGGTCATAAGGTAGGTCACTTTGCCCAGACTTTGGGCTTGAAGACACAGTGTGTTCTTTTTAAGACAGTCTTTAAATGTGATATAATTATTTAAGTTATGAGAGATATTTGTGGAGTTTAAAGACTTTCATAACTGTTTTAGGTTCACAGCATAATTGAGAAGAAGGTGGAGAGATTTCCCAGACACCCAGTGCCCCTACATATGCACAGCTTCCCCCATTATCCACACCCCTCCCCCCCCAGGGTCGTATGTTTGTTAAACTGATGGACCTACATGGACACATTGTCATCACCCAAAGTCCATAGTTTACATTGGGGTTCACTTTTCGTGTTTTACGTCCTATGGGTTTGAATATGTAATGACATGCACCCACCAGGATATCAGTAGTTTCACTATGAAAATCCTACGCTTCATCTATTTATCCCTCTCCCACCCCAGGCAACTGCTGATCTTTTTACCGTCTCCATAGTTTTCCCCTTTTCAGAATTTCGCCTAGTTGGAATCACACAGAGTGTAGCTTTTTCACACTAGCTTCTTTCACTGAGTAAAATGCGTTTATGTTTCTCCCACATCCTTTCATGACTTGATGGTTCTTTTTCTTTTCTCTTTTTTTAGTGACAAATAACAGTCCGTCATCTGGATGCACCACATTTTATTAATCAATTCACCTACTGAAGGACATCTTGGCTGCTTGCAAGTTTGGGCACTTATGATTATAAAGACGCCAGAAACACCCACATGCAAGTTTCTGTGTGCACATAAGTTTTCAACTCCTTTGGGGAAATACCAAGGAGTATTACTGCTGGATCGTATGGTAAGAGTACGCTTACTTCGAAACTGCCCAATTGTTCCCCAGAGGGGCTGTACCGTTTTGCACTCCCACCAATGAGGTCCTATGCTTCAACATCCTCGCCAGCATTTCATGTTGTCAAACGGTAGTTAACTATGCAAATATCCTTGAAAAGATAGAGCCGAACAGAAGAGCCGTTATTACCTGCTTGTAAGACATCCAAACAGATGAGTGACAAGAGAGGAATCGTCTACCAACAACCTACAAAGAATGGACTGTGGAGAGAGCGCCCCCTTGAGAGGGCCAGCGATTGAAGGACCCTGCTGGCCCAGCCTGATCTTGCAAGCAGGGAGCCAGTGAACCAAATCGCTAACTTCAAACTCCCTTCACCCTTGGAACGCCTGTCCGATCTCCTCTGCTGAACCCCCAGGGAACCCACAAGTCACAGGATCCCATTGATAAATCCAGGTCAGCTTCCTGGCAGAGAAGGAGGGTTGGGAAAGATGAAGGTCCACGGCACATCTCGTGATACACGCCACAATCTGTCTCCACTCCTCCCGCTGAGTCTGATGCTGCCTCCACATGGACCTTCCGAGAGTACTGCAGTTTAGCAGAAGCATGAGCAGTGGCAAGAACTGAGCGTCAGGAGACCTAACTTCTTCCTTTCGGGCTCGCAAGAAACAATTATTTGGTTGTTGTGTCTTACTATGCTCTGTACAAATAAGATCAGTCATGTCCAGATACCTCCGTTCCTACGAGCATCATTTCCCTTAGGAAAAATTCCTGAAAAAGACATCACTAAACAGGATGATTGCCAAATTACTTTCCGCATACGTTGTTCTAGTTTATATTCCCACTTGTTCTGAAAATATATAGGAGGCTTAATTGAAGCCCCACATCTACCTGCCAAAGACTTCTTCCAATTTTAAGGAACAATAATTTATAGTTATTTTGAGAGCATAAGATAGCTCTAACTTCCCTTTACTCCTGTCCCCCAGGATGGTCCTGGTCGTCACAGAACAGCCGAGAAGAGGGGCCACCATGATGTTATAAGTGTGAGGCAGATATCTGCCCTCCATCCTGTGGTAGCCTACAGGGTGCTGTGGACATCAAACATAGCATTTATGTAATAGTTATTGGATCCACTGTCTGGGGTGGAAGGTAGATACCCCAGTCACGAGTATGACAGCATGGCCAGCAACACAGAGAAGGAATAGACGGCAGTGCTGGGCAACGATGCTGTGCTCTCAGATACTGGGGCTCCAACAACATCTGACCAGATGGGCTCTGCCCCTTGAGGGATGGGCCGTAGGTAGATGAGCAGCAAGGAACGCAGACAGGTAGCTAAACGTCAGACCATGGATCGAGTCTGATGTTGCCGAATGATACTAGTCAAAACCTATGGCTTGGTTGTACAGAAAAACTCCAGTTAGTTTGACTAGCAAAGCAGCAGGGATATTTTAGTCTTCAACTAATTCATTGCATCTGACCAGCCAGCTGCAAGTGATATACATTTGTTTGAACAGGATATAGAACCTTGTAGCATGACAAGGGACAGGTGATTTTAGTTAGGAAAGACATGTTTAAAAAGCCGTTAGAACCAAAATAACTGGAAGACAAGAATGACGGACCTGACAGTTAAAGGATGCCACGGCACAGGATAAAGTATACAATCTTAGAGAAAGTATTAGTTTCTACCGAGTGCCTGATGAGCTGTGATAGTAAGGGGAATCCGATACAGTAAGTCCCCCCTACACACGAACGAGTTCCATTCAGAGAGCGTGCTTTTAAGCGCACTTTGTTCGTAAGTCCAACAAAGTTAGCCTAGGTACCCCATTAACACAGTCGGCTATAGAGTACTGTACTGTAATAGGTTTATAATACTTTTCACAGAAATAACACATAAAAGACAAACACACACAAAAAATAAAGAAAACATTTTTAAGCTTACACGACAGTCCCTGGAAAAGCACAGCAGTCCGGTCCAACAGCGGGCACAGGGGCTGGCATCGAGGGAACAGGCAAGGAGAGTTCCTGACTGCAGGAGGGAGAGGAGGGGGGAGATGGTAGGGCTGAAGGGGCGTCAGCAGTAGGAGAGGGAGGGCGAGCTGCAATGTCACTCACCCATGATGCTGATGGCACAGGGTCTGGTTCCTTGCTGGATTCAATTCTATCTATAAAGATACTGTACTACTGTACTCTATGCAGTAAAGTACACAAAAGCACAAGTACTTGTGGACGATGCACGCACGTGACAATGCACGCCAGGCACGTGAACTAACTTACGTGACTGGATATGGGAACGCACATTCACAGCTTTGAAAGGTCGCAACGTGAAGGTTCGTGTGTCAGGGTCTTACTGTACCCCAGTGCAAGGATACACTAGCTCGGATGTCTAGGGAAGTGGTAAACGCTCAAAGAAGGCTGTGGTTGAGTGAGGATGCCTTTCGGAAGTGTATAGCTGTCACATGTAGTTATGGAATATTCTAGGACAAGGCAGGCTCAGGGCCACCAGCTATCTTTCCAGATCAGATAGGCAATCCTGTATATCCCTTAACACCCAGCTTACATGGCATCGGGACAGTCAGAACGTACAGATCCAGGTGGCCCCAGCCCGGTTGTGCTTCTTGCTGGCTGCCAGGAGCCTGAACTCCTTCCAAGTTTAGTCCTAGCCCCTCCTAGTCTGAAGTATTCAGCTCAACTTCTTAAATCGGGCTTTCTTACAAAGTTTTCCATATTTTGTAAGTTTGGTGTGTTGAACACACAAAAAAGAACATACAACATAGACCAGATGAATGAATTCCAGTAGTCAAAACATCTGGACATTTAGACTTGTTGAAATATTCATTGGCCCTTGACTTCAAAAACACTTCAAATATGACCCACTTATGCTGACATGTGTGGATTTTTCGGTGTTAAAGAGTCCTTAAAAATAAGCAAGGATGCCTTCCAATGTTGAGTTAATAAGTTATGAAGAGTTATTTGGCTTTATCTCGACTTTACTGCGGAACCTGGAGACTTCCACGTTGAGTGTTTTCACCTGTGCATGTACCGACTTGCTTATCTTCTTTCCTCTCCAGGCTACAGAGTTCCACAGCAGTGGGAACGGGGTGGAGAGGGCATGTTTTCCATTTGTTTTTGTTTTTGTTTTTGTTTTGCGGTATGCGGCCCTCTCACTGCTGTGGTCTCTCCCGTTTCGTAGCACAGGCTCCAGATGCGCATGCCCAGCGGCCATGGCTCACAGGCCCAGCCGCTCCATGGCACGTGGGGTCTTCCCGGACCGGGGCACGAATCCGTGTGTCCTGCATTGGCAGGCGGACTCTCAACCACTGCGCCACCTGGGAAGCCCTGATTTCCTTTTTTAAATATGTCTTCTATCCCACTGATGTCTGTCGTTTGCCATGTGCTTACCTTATTCTTCTGCTCTAAGTGTTTTGGGAGAATGCTGCAACATGATCTTGGGAGAAAATTAGCATCTAAAATGTCGAGTCACAGCACTTCACTAGATTTACTCATTGCTGTTTGACCAGTGGTGTTCACTCTTCACTTCTCAGTCCTCAAATTAGAAATGTCAGATTTGTATTAATACCATAGGCCATTCATACCATTGGGTTAAAGTCTTTAAGGTAATTGTTGGAAAGAGAAAAAAGCAGGAAAGGACAAAACCTAGTATAGAATACACACATCTAAATCCAATTCTGCACCAAACTTGGAACAGAACCCCAAGTCCTCTTTTAGTGAACACTAAGATATCTGTTGTTGAATCTGTTACCTAATGCGTAAATAAACTCAGTCTGGGGAGGAAGTTCAAAAGCCACTGATACAAGATATATCTATGTTGATAAATGGTTATCAGTAGCCAAAAAGCTGAATTCCTTGCCCAATTTGCTGTAGTCTAGACGCCAGAACAGGGTATTTTGAGCCAAATTCAACCTAAGGAGGTATCGGAAACATCTGACCACTTTTCACGGTATCTGTTATCTCACGCAGGGTGAGGACGAATCCCTTAGTTCTGGCTTCTGAAAAGTCAGAAGATCCATCAGCACTAGGTGAGGTGCTTCCATGGTGACAGTCAGCTGGATCTCCTCAGCTGCCGTCCCCTTGAGACAAGCCACCTGCTCTGTCATTCACTACAGTCCTCACTCCTCCCTACTGGAACCCCTGGCCCACTTCCCTTTTTTGTATCACTTGCCACTGTAGGTATCTGAATTAGTCATGCACTGTCCTAGGCAGACAGGGCCTCGAGGTTTCTGCTGCTCCTATGCATGGGGACCCTTAGCCCCTATCGGCCTGTGACCAAGGCAATGAGGCTAGACAAGAGTTACAGGACAGCCTGTACGCAGATCACCCTGCACCCCTTCTTCTACCGCGTCAGCTGGAGCAAGTGTCTCCTATCTGTTTGGTTTAGACAAGCAGTCTAACTCCCAGGCTGAGAACTGGACCCTGATGTGCAGAGAAAAAGGGGCCAGGAAGAGAAAGAAAGCAGTCAGGGTCAACATATTCAAGGCGGCGCCTGGTCTAAAACCCGGAAGTTCTGCTTTGGGAATCTGCTCGGAGGACCAAGTGACAGTGAGGAATCTTCTAGAATAAACACTAGGCGTCTCTAGCGCGGCTGCTTCGTGGATTCATGGTTTAATCTTTAAGAGCACGTTCGTCACCAGGGAGTATTCCATACTCTTCCCTCCCAGGCTACACGGGAGCTCTCGCTAGGGCAGAACCAGCGCCCAGCAGGGTTAAGAAGCCAGCCGTAAGAACAGTCTGAAAGACGGTGAAGTTTGACATTTGTCACTTTAGTTTTTATGTTCGACTTTGGGATCTAACCAAAGGACTGAGGAAGGGAACCACACGAACCACACGTCGAACAAACATCTGGTGACTGGGTTGCCTGTTGATGCTTTCAGCCAGCCTCCAGGGTATGACGAGAGGATCAACCTCTGCATAAAGAAACCTTTTGATTTTCCATGATCAAAACTGCCTCACCCAGAAGCGCATCCAGGCCAGGGGGCCTTCAGAGTAAGGGATAAACCCACTCCAGGCTGGCAGGAGGGTCACCTTAGCCATTTCTTCCCTCACCTTAGGAGGAGAAGGAAGAGGAAGACCTATTTTGACTGACAAACAGAGGATGCCGCTGCAGACAAAGAATGTCACCTGCCACTTTAGTAAACAAAGGATGTTGGAGCCATTAAGCCCTCAGCCGCCCCACTGACTGTGCCCCCTGAGGGGATTCAGGATGGAGAAAACAGGATGCTGGCCCCAGAGAGCTGAGGTACAAATCAAAGGAATGACTTCAGTGAACCCAGACTCTTACATCTTCACATACATAGAGAAGCACGAAAATCAGTAACTTGAGATGTCTGTTTTTTTGTGTGATTAGCAGTAACCTTCTGATGTTAAACTACATGTGCTCCCCCAGCCCCCAGCAAAAACTTCTGTATATCCCCACTCCTTTCTTATCTTTTTGGCACAGAACCTCAGAGCTATCTGAGAGGCTGTCCCCTGAACTCCAGTCCTCAGTAAGGGCCCCGAATACAACACAGCTCTCAGCTCTTAGGTTGTGTGCACCCCCCACCCACAACCCAGTCATACCACCGTAAGCTGGAGAACTAGACGACAGAAAACGACACACTGCAAACGGCCTACTGCTGTGCCACTCAAACTGGGTCCACAGGCCAATATCCGAATCTCCTGGGAGTCTGTTGGAAATGCACATTCTCAGGCCTTACCCCAGGGCACAAAATCTGAGGATGGGGCCCAGGGGTTAAGTTTAGGAAGCACTCCACCATCAAGGTGATTCCTGTGCACAACCTCAAGCATGAAAAGCACTCAAAACATCTCTATAGTGAGTTAATGAGATCCCTATCAAATTACCCATGATATATTTTTTTAATATTTATTTATTTATTTAGGTTGCACCGGGTCTTAATTGTGGCAGGCAGGCTCCTTAGTTGTGGCTTATCAGCTTAGTTGCGGCCTGCAGGCTCCTTAGTTGCGGCTCATGGCTCCTTAGTTGTGACACATGGCCTCCTTAGTTGTGACATGCAAACTCTCAGTTGCAGCATGCATGTGGGATCTAGTTCCCTGACCAGGGATGGAATCTGGGCCCCCTGCATTGGGAGCACAGAGTCTTATTCACTGCTCCACCAGGGAAGTCCCCTTTCACAGAACTAAAATAATCCAAAATTTATACAGAATCATAAAAGACCCAGAATTGCCAAAGTGATCCTGAGGAGGAAAAAAAGCAGGAGGCCTAACTCTCCCAGACTTCAGGCAATACTACAAAGTTACAGTAATCAAAACAGTGTGGTTTTGGTACAAAAACAAACATACGGATCAATGGAACAGAACAGAGAGCCCAGAAATAAACCCACACACCTACAGTCAATTAATCTTTGACAAAGGAGGCAAGAACATACAATGGGAAAAAGAAAATCCCTTCAGCAAGTGATGCTGGGAAAGTTGGACGGCTGCGTATAAATCAATGAAGTTAGAACACACCCTCACAACATGCACAAAAATAAACTCCAAATGGATTAAAGACTTAAACATAAGATATGACACCATAAAACTCCTAGAAGAGAACATAGGCAAAACATTCTCTAACATAAATCATACCAATGTTTTCTTAGGTCATTCTCCCAAGGCAATAGAACTAAAAACAAAAATAAACAAATGGGACCTAATCAAACTTACAAGCTTCTGCACAGCAAAGAAAACCATAAACAAACGAACAAACACACAAAAAATGAAAAGACAACCTACCGAATGGAAGAAAGTATTTGCAAATGACGTGACTAACAAGGGTTTAATCTCCAAATTATACAAACAGCTCATACAACTCAACAACAATGACAAAAAACAGCACAATTGAAAAATGGGCAGAAGACCTAAATAGACATTTCTCCAAAGAAGACAGATGGCCAGTAGGCACATAAAAAGATGCTCAATATCACTAATTATTAGAGAGATACAAATCAAAACTACAATGAGGTACCACCTTACACTGGTCAGATTAACCATCATTAAAAAGACTACAAACAATACATGCTGGAGAGGGTGTGGAGAAAAGGGAACCCGCCTACACTGTTGGTCGGAATGTAAGTTGGTGCAGTCACTATGGAGAACAGTATAGAGATTCCTCAAACTAAAAACAGAATTACCATATGATTCAGCAATCCCACTCCTGGGCAGATATTCAGAGAAAACTATGATTCAAAAAGATACATGCACCTCAATGTTCATAGTAGCACTATTCACAATAGCCAAGCCATGGAAACAACCTTAATGTCCCTCAACAGATGAATGGATAAAGAAGATGTGGTATATATATACAATGAAATACAATTCAGTCATAAAAAAGAATGAAAGAATGCCATTTGCAGTAACATGGATGCAACTAGAGATTATCATACTAACTGAAGTAAGTCAGAAAGAGAAAGACAAATATCATATGATATCACTTATATGTGGAACCTAAAATATGGCACAAATGAACGTATCTATGAAACAAAAACAGAATCATGAACATAGAGAATAGACTTGTGGTAACCAAGGGGGAGCAGGGGAGAGAGAGGGATGGACTGGGAGATTGGGGTTATTAGATACAAACTACAACATTTAGAATGGATACACAACAAGGTCCTACTGTAGAGCACAGGGAACTATATCCAGTCTCCTGAGATAAACCACAGTGGAAAAGAATATAAAAAAGAATGTATATATGCATATAACTGAGTCACTTTGCTGTACAGCAGAAATTAGCACAACACTGTATATCAACTATACTTCAATAAAAAAAATTAAAACATCTCTGTAGCATCCATGGTAAAATGCAGGAATTCAGGAGGATGGAAGGGCCTCCACCTGGTCCTTGGGCGACATTTGGTTTTCTTTCCTTGGTATAGGATTCTGCTACTCACATAGGCAAGGCAAGTTCAGTAGCAAGACAATAGCTATATCTATATATCTATATATCTATATCTATCTATCTATCTATATCTCCTAAAGATGCTACCAAAAAACTACTAGAGCTCATAAATGAATTCATTAAAATTGCAGGATACAAAATTAATATGTAGAAATCTGTAGCATTTCTGTACACTAAGAATGAACTAACAGAGAGAAAAATTAAGGAAACAATCCCATTTACCATTCACATAAAAAAGAATAAAGTACCTAGGAATAAATCTACCTAAGGAGGCAAACAACCTGTATTGCAAAAACTATAAGGTATTTGACATAAATTGCAGCAGTATTTATTTGGATCCATCTCCTAGAGTAATGGAAAAAAAGGAAAAATAAACAAATGAGACCTAATTAAACTTAAAAGCTTTTGCATAGTAAAGGAAATCATAAAGAGACAGCATACAGAATGGGAGAAAGTATTTGCAAACTATGGAACTGACCAGGGCTTAATTTCCAAAATATACAAACAGCTCATACAGCTCAATATCAAAAAAAAAAAAAAAAAGCCAAAGAGCCCAATCAAAAACTAGGCAGAAGACCTAAACACATTTCTCCAAAGAAGACATACAGATGGCCAACAGGCACATGAAAACATGGTCAACATCAATAATTATTAGAGAAATGCAAACCAAAACTACAATCAGCAATCACCTCACACCAGTCAGAATGGCCATCATCAAAAAGTCTACAAACGGGGGGGGGGGCAGGGGGACAAGAAGAAGATGGCGGAAGAGTAAGATGCGGAGATCACCTTCCTCTCCACAGATACACCAGAAATACATCTACACATGGAACAACTCCTACAGAACACCTACTGAACGCTGGCAGAAGACCTCAGACCTACCAAAAGGCAAGAAACCCCCCACGTACCTGGGTAGGACAAAAGAAAAAAGAATAAACAGAGACAAAAGAATAGGGACGGTACCTGGACCAGTGGGAAGGAGCCGTGAAGGAGGAAAGGTGTCCACACACTAGAAGCCCCTTCGTGGGCGGAGACTGCAGGTGCCGGAGTGGGGGAGCTTCGGGGCCGCAGAGGAGAGCACAGCAACAGGGGTGCGGAGGGCAAAGCGGGGAGATTCCCGCACAGAGGATCGGGCCGACCGGCACTCACCAGCCCGAGAGGCTTGTCTGCACCCCCGCCGGGGCGGGCGGGGCTGGGAGCTGAGGCTCGGGCTTCGGTCGGAGCGCAGGGAGAGGACTGGGGTTGGCGGCGTGAACACAGCCTGAAGGGGGTTGGTGCACCACGGCTGGCCGGGAGGGAGTCCGGGGAAAGTCTGCACCTGCCGAAGAGGCAAGAGACTTTTTCTTCCCTCTTTGTTTCCTGGTGCACGAGGAGAGGAGATTAAGAGCGCTGCTTAAAGGAGCTCCAGAGACGGGCGCGAGCCGCGGCTAAAAGCGCGGACCCCAGAGGCGGGCGGGAGACGCTAAGGCCGCTGCTGCCGCCACCAAGGGGCCTGTGTGCGAGCACAGGTCACTATCCACACCCTCTTCCGGGGAGCCTGTGCAGCCCGCCACTGCCAGGGTCCCAGGATCCAGGGACAACTCCCCCAGAAGAACGCACGGCGCACCTCAGGCTGGTGCAACGTCCCGCCGGCCTCTGCCGCCGCAGCCCCGCCCCGCACTCCGTGACCCTCCCTCCCTCCCCCCCGGCCTGAGTGAGCCAGAGCCCCCGAATCAGCGGCTCCTTTAACCCCGTCCTGTCTGAGCAAAGAACAGACGCCCTCTGGCGACCTACACGCAGAGGCGGGGCCAAATCCAAAGCTGAGCCCCAGGAGCTGTGAGAACAAAGAAGAGAAAGGGAAATCTCTCCCAGCAGCCTCAGAAGCAGCGGATTAAATCTCCACAATCAACCTGATGTACCTGCATCTGTGGAATACCTGAATAGAAAACGAATCTTCCCAAATTGAGGAGGTGGGCTTTGAGAGCAAGATTTAGGATTTTTTCCCCTTTTCCTCTTTTTGTGAGTGTGTATATGTATGCTTCTGTGTGAGATTTTGCCTGTATAGCTTTGCTTCCACCATTTGTCCTAGGGTTCTATCCGTCCGTTTTTGTTTTTTCTTTAAAAAAATTTTTTTCTTAATAATTGTTTTTTTATTTTAATGACTTAATTTTATCTTCTTTCTTTCTTTCCCTCCCTCGCTCCCTCCTTCCTTCCTTCCTTTCTTTCTTTCTTCTTTTTCTCCCTTTTATGCTGAGCTGTGTGGAAGAAAGGGTCTTGGTGCTCCAGCCAGGAGTCAGTGCTGTGCCTCTGATGTGGGAGAGCCAACTTCAGGACACAAGAGACCTCCCAGCTCCACATAATATCAAACGGCGAAAATCGCCCAGAGATCTCCATCTCAACACCAACACCCAGCTTCACTCAACGACCAGCAAGCTACAGTGCTGGACACCCTATGCCAAACAACTAGCAAGGCAGGAACACAACCCCACCCATTAGCACAGAGGCTGCCTAAAATCATAATAAGTCCACAGACACCACAAGACGTGGACCTGCCCACCAAAAAGACAAGATCCAGCCGCATCCACCAGAACACAGGCACTAGTCCCCTGCACCATGAAGCCTACACAACCCACTGAACCAACTTTAGCCACTGGGGACAGACACCAGAAACACCCGGAACTACAAACCTGCAGCCTGCAAAAAGGAGACCCCAAACACAGTAAAATAAGCAAAATGAGAAGACAGAAAAACAAATAGCAGGTGAAGGAGCAAGATAAAAACCCACCAGCCCTAACAAATGAAGAGGAAATAGGCAGTCTACCTGAAAAAGAATTCACAATGATAGTAAAGATGATCCAAAATCTTGGAAATAGAATAGAGAAAAATGCAAGAAACATTTAACAAGGACCAAGAAGAACTAAAGAGGAAACAAGCAATGATGAACAACACAATAAATGAAATTAAAAATACTCTAGAAGGGATCAATGGCAAAATAACTGAGGCAGAAGAACAGATAACTGACCTGGAAGATATAATAGTGGAAATAGCTACTGCAGAGCAGAATAAAGAAAAAAGAATGAAAAGAACTGAGGACAGTCTCAGAGACCTCTGGGACAACATTAAACGCACCAACATTCGAATTATAGGGGTTCCAGAAGAAGAAGAGGAAAAGAAAGGGACTGAGACAATATTTGAAGAGATTATAGTTGAAAACTTCCCTAATATGGGAAAGGAAATAGTTAATCAAGTCCAGGAAGCACAGAGAGTCCCATACAGGATAAATCCAAGGAGAAATACGCCAAGACACATGTTAATCAAACTGTCAAAAATTAAATACAAAGAAAACATATTAAAAGCAGCAAGGGAAAAACAACAAATAACACACAAGGGAATCCCCATAAGGTTAACAGCTGATCTTTTAGCAGAAACTCTGCAAGCCAGAAGGGACTGGCAGGACATATTCTAAGTGATGAAGGAGAAAAACTTGCAACCAAGATTACTCTACCCAGCAAGGATCTCATTCAGATTTGATGGAGAAATTAAAACCTTTACAGACAAGCAAAAGCTGAGAGACTTCAGCACCACCAAACCAGCTTTACAACAAATGCTAAAGGAAGTTCTCTAGGCAAGAAAAACAAGAGAAGGAAAATACCTACAATAACGAACCCAAAACAACTAAGAAAATGGGAATAGGAACATACATATCGATAATTACCTTAAATGGAAATGGAGTAAATGCTCCCACCAAAACACAGACTGGCTGAATGGATACAAAAACAAGACCCATATATATGCTGTCTACAAGAGACCCACTTCAGACCTAGAGAAACATACAGACTGAAAGTAAGGGGATGGAGAAAGATATTCCGCGAAAATGGAAACCAAAAGAAAGCCAGAGCAGCAATTCTCATATAAGACAAAATAGACTTTAAAATAAAGAGTATTAGAAGAGACAAAGAAGGACACTACATAATGATCAAGGGACTGATCCAAGAAGAAGATATAACAATTGTAAATATTTATGCACCCAACATAGGAGCACCTCAATACATAAGACAAATACTAACAGCCATAAAAGGGGAAATTGACAGTAACACAATCATAGTAGGGGACTTTAATACCACACTTTCAACAATGGACAGATCATCCAAAATGAACATAAATAAGGAAACACAAGCTTTAAATGATATACTAAACAAGATGGACTTAATTGATATTTATAGGACACTCCATCCAAAAACAACAGAATACACATTTTTCTCAAGAGCTCATGGAACATTCTCCAGGATAGATCATATCTTGGGTCAGAAATCAAGCCTTGGTAAATTTAAGAAAATTGAAATTGTATCAAGTATCTTTTCTGAACACAATGCTATGAGACTAGATATCAATTACAGAAAAAGATCTGTAAAAAATACAAATACATGGAGGCTAAACAATACACTACTTAATAACGAAGTGATCACTGAAGAAATCAAATAGGAAATGAAAAAATAGCTAGAAACAAATGACAATGGAGACACGATGACCCAAAACCTATGGGATGCAGCAAAAGCAGTTCTAAGAGGGAAGTTTATAGCAATACAAGCCCACCTTAAGAAACAGGAAATATCTCAAATAAACAACCTAACCTTGAACCTAAAGCAATCAGTGAAAGAAGAACAAAAAAAGCCCAAAGTTAGCAGAAGGAAAAAAATCATAAAAAACAGATCAGAAATAAATGAAAAAGAAATGAAGGAAACGATAGCAAAGATCAACAAAACTAAAAGCTGGTTCTTTGAGAAGATAAACAAAATTGAAAAACTATTAGCCAGACTCATCAAGAAAAAAAGGGAGAAGACTCAAATCAATAGAATTAGAAATGAAAAAGGAGAACAACTGACACTGCAGAAACACAAAAGATCATGAGAGATTACTACAAGCAGCTCTATGCCAATAAAATGGACAACCTGGAAGAAATGGACAAATTCTTAGAAATGCACAACCTGCCAGACTGAATCAGGAAGAAATAGAAAATATGAACAGACCAATCACAAGCACTGAAATTGAAACAGTGATTAAAAATCTTCCAACAAACAAAAGCCCAGGACCAGATGGCCTCACAGGCGAATTCTATCAAACATTTAGAGAACAGCTAACACCTATCCTTCTCAAACTCTTCCAAAATATAGCAGAGGTAGGAACACTCCCAAACTCATTCTATGAGGCCACCATCACCCTGATACCAAAACCAGACAAGGATGTCACAAAGAAAGAAAACTACAGGCCAATATCACTGATGAACATAGATGAAAAAATCCTCAACAAAATACTAGCAAACAGAATCCAACAGCCCATTAAAAGGATCATACACCATGATCAAATTGGGTTTATACCAGGAATGCAAGGATTCTTCAGTATACGTAAATCAATGTGATACACCATATTAACAAATTGAAGGAGAAAAACCATATGATCATCTCAATAGATAAAGAGAAAGCTTTCGACAAAATTCAACACCCACTTATGATAAAAACCCTGCAGAAAGTAGGCATAGAGGGAACTTTCCTCAACATAATAAAGGCCATATATGACAAACCCACAGCCAACATCGTCCTCAATGGTGAAAAACTGAAAGCATTTCCACTAAGATCAGCAACAAGACAAGGTTGCCCACTCTCACCACTCTTATTTAACATAGTTTTGGAAGTTTTAGCCACAGCAATCTGAGAAGAAAAGGAAATAAAAGGAATCCAAATCGGAAAAGAAGAAGTAAAGCTGTCACTGTTTGCAGATGACATGATACTATACATAGAAAATTCTAAAGATGCTACCAGAAAACTACTAGAGCTAATCAATGAATTTGGTAAACTAGCAGGATACAAAATGAATGCACAGAAATCTCTGGCATTCCTATACACTAATGATGAAAAATCTGAAAGTGAAATCAAGAAAACACTCCCATTTACCACTGCAACAAAAAGAATAAAATATCTAGGAATAAACGTACCTAAGGAGACAAAAGACCTGTATGAAGAAAATTATAAGACACTGATGAAAGAAATTAAAGATGATACAAATAGATGGAGAGACATACCATGTTATTGGATTGGAAGTATCAACATTGTGAAAATGACTCCACTACCCAAAACAATCTACAGATTCAATGCAATCCCTATCAAACTACCACTGGCATTTTTCACAGAACTAGAACAAAAAATTTCACAATTTGTATGGAACACAAAAGACCCCCCAAATAGCCAAAGCAATCTTGAGAAAGAAAAACAGAGCTGGAGGAATCAGGCTCCCTGACTTCAGACTATACTACAAAGCTACAGTAATCAAGACAGTATGGTACTGGCACAAAAACAGAAATACAGATCAATGGAACAGGATAGGAAGCCCAGAGATAAACCCATGCACATATCGTCACCTGATCTTTGATAATGGAGGCAGGAATGTACAGTGGAGAAGGGACAGCCTCCTCAATAGGTGGTGCTGGGAAAACTGGACAGGTACATGTAAAAGTATGAGATTAGACCACTCCCAAACACCATACCCAAAAATAAGCTCAAAACGGATTAAAGACCTAAATGTAAGGCCAGAAACTATCAAAGTCTTAGAGGGAAACACAGGCAGAACACTCTACGACATAAATCACAGCACAATCCTTTTTGACCCACCTCCTAGAGAAATGGAAAGAAAAACAAAAATAAACAAATGGGACCTAATGAAACTGCAAAGCTTTTGCACAGCAAAGGAAACCTTAAACAAGACCAAAAGAGAACCCTCAGAATGGGAGAAAATATTTGCAAACGAAGCAACCGACAAAGGATTAATCTCCAAAATTTACAAGCAGCTCATGCAGCTCAGTAACAAAAAAACAAACAACCCAATCCAAAAATGGGCAGAAGACCTAAATAGACAGTTCTCCAAAGAAGATATACAGACTGCCAACAAACACATGAAAGAATGCTCAACATCGTTAATCATTAGAGAATTGCAAATCAAAACTACAATGAGATATCATGTCACACCAGTCATAATGGCCATCATCAAAAAATCTAGAAACAATAAATGCTAGAGAGGGTGTGGAGAGAAGGGACCACTGTTGCACTGCTGGTGGGAATGTGAATTGATACAGCCATTATGGAGAACAGTATGGAGGTTCCTTAAAAAACTACAAATAGAACTACCATATAACCCAGCAATCCCACTACTGGGCATATACCCTGAGAAAACCATAATTCAAAAAAAGTCATGCACCACAATGTTCATTGCAGCTCTATTTACAATAGCCCGGAGATGGAAACAACCTAAGTGTCCATCATTGGATGAATGGATAAAGAAGATGTGGCACATATATACAATGGAGTATTACTCAACCATAAAAAGAAACGAAATTGAGCTATTTGTAATGAGGTGGATGGACCTAGAGTCTGTCATACAGAGTGAAGTAAGTCAGAAAGAGAAAGACAAATACCGTATGCTAACACATATATATGGAATTTAAGGGGAAAAAAAATGTCATGAAGAACCTAGGGGTAAGACTGGAATAAAGACTCAGACCTACTAGAGAACGGACTTGAGGATATGGGGAGGGGGAAGGGTAAGCTGTGACAAAGCAAGAGAGTGGCATGGACATACATACACTACCAAACCTAAAATAGATAGCTAGTGGGAAGCAGCCGCATAGCACAGGGAGATCAGCTCGGTGCTCTGTGACCACCTAGATGGGTGGGATAGGGAGGGTGGGAGGGAGGGAGACGCAAGTGAGAAGAGATATCGGAACATATGTATATGTATAACTGATTCAGTTTGTTATAAAGCAGAAACTAACACACCATTGTAAAGCAATTATCCTCCAATAAAGATGTAAAAAAAAAGTCTACAAACAATAAATGCTGGAGAGGGTGTGGAGAAAAGGGAACCCTCCTACACTGTTGGGGGGAAGGTAAGTTGGTGCAGCCACTATGGAGAACAGGATGGAGGTTCCTTTAAAAACTAAAAATATAGCTATCATATGATCCAGCAGTCCCAGTCCTGGGCATAAATCCAGACCAAACTATAATTCAAAAAGATACATGCACCCCAGTTTTCATAGCAGCACTGTTCTCATTGGAAACAAGTGTCCATCGACAGATGAATAAAGAAAATGTGGTACATATATACATAACGGAATATTACTCAGCCATAAAAAGAATGAAATAATGCCATTTGCAATAACATGGATGGACCTAGAGATTACCCGTTACCAAGTGAAGTAAGCCAGACAGAGAAAGACAAATATCATATGGTATCGCTTATATGTGGATTCTAAAAAATAATACAAATGAACTTACTTACAAACCTCAAATATACTCATAGACATAGAAAACAAACTTATGTTTATCAAAGTGGAAGAGGAGGGAGAGATAAATTAGGAATTTGGGATTAGCAGATACACACGACTATATATAAAATCGATAACCAACAATAACCTACTGTAGAGCACAGGGAACTATATTTCACATCTTGTAATAACCTATAATGGAAAAGAATCTGAAAAAGATTATATATGTATATATATGTAGAACTGAATCACTTTGTTGAAACTAACCAACACTGTAAATTAACTATACTTCAGTAATCATAAAAAAGGATGTTGTTATACATCTAAGAACTGATGGTAAAAAAGACCGAACACTTCAGTCTGCTTTCAGATTTAACTTTCATCTGTATGATTTCTGTTCAAAAACAGTCAAGGTCCCTTTCAGTCCAGTTGCTACTAAAATCTTAGGGACCGGTTCCAGAATTTCAGGAGTTGAAAGCAGGCATGAGACTCAACTCTGACTTTCGACCTCAGTCCGTCTCACTCATCACCACAGCGCCACCTCACTGATTGCCTAGAGACCTAAGGGTATTAAGGTGGGCTGCCCTTGAATTTTATGTACGTCTGAACAGCCACACTTACAGAGGCTACACACAATCACCAAAGTCACACTGCTCCATCTGGCAACACACACAAATCCCACTACATTCTATATCAGGAAGATCACTTGGCAGGATGTGCATTGCCCGTGGTCTCCAGGGGCATCTAGTTCAGTTCTCTTAGATGCAGATGAAGAGGCTGAGGTCCAGAGTAAGAGCCCTACTTGCCCCAAGCCACAGACCTCAACAGCAGCCTACGCGTAGAGTCCAGGCTTCCTGACTATCAGTGAAAGATCACACTTCTCCCAGTGATATTTCAGTGCTGCGAAGTCAGCGTGAAAACACTCTGACCGCGGTGAACACTATACCTGCCAAGCACGTGTGCTTTGAGCATGCATGCTTCCTTTTGCTCAGACGCTGAACAAGGTACACTAGCTACCCAGCCCTCCAACCAACTGCGTCAGAATTCAAAGAACCTGGAGCAGCCCTGAGGTCCAGAGGCTCCGATAAGAATACGATTCCCTCTACAACAAACATAAGAGTAACCAACACTGAATTAAGCACATACTACGTGAGCTCTCTATTAGACCGTGGACACGCATTTTCTTTCGCCTAGGAAGAGACCATCGGAGGATAAGGCTACTCGGGGTCATGCAAACCCAGCTTGGATTCTAGAACCCATGTTTTTGCTGTGGCACTGCCTTTGAGTAAGGTCCTGACCACCTGGGTTTCCAGGGTTACATGGAAGTTTCCTGCTCTGGGGGGTTGTTGCCCTATCCTGAGCGTGGGCAGCCTTGCCTGAGGCTCTGACATAGGCCATATATGTCTTATGAACCCCCTGCCTGCAATTGTTGGACCTGACTTGTGGACTCAGGCACTGCCTGCAGCACTGCTCCTTCAGGGATGGGTTTCTGGCAACAAGGCCATTCACTGTCCAGACCAGAAGCTCTGGGGTGGAGTTAGTTCACCCAGCCTGACCTACCTTTTTTTTTTTTTTTTTTTTTGCACTACGCGGGCCTCTCCCTGTTGTGGCCTCTCCCATTGCGGAGCACAGGCTCCAGACGCACAGGTTCAGCGGCCGTGGCTCACGGGCCCACCCGCTCCGCGGCATGTGGGATCTTCCCGGACCGGGGCACGAACCCGCGTCCCCTGCATCGGCAGGCGGACCCTCAACCACTGCGCCACCAGGGAAGCCCAGGCCTACCTTTAATACCTTCTCCACAATAGCTTCTGATGAGCCATGTTTGGATGGTCACCTACTGTGGGCCAGCATTACAGTAAGCTCCTAAAACTTATTGTTGAACTTGAGTCGTCTTCACGCACCCTGGACCCTCAGGTAGCCTCTCATCCAAGCCCACATCATGGCCAAAAGCATGAAGAAATCTTCTTCTGGTTTGTTGACAGAGTCCAAAAGGCCCCGTGCAAGAGCTACCCCAAGAAACAACAAATGTGTGATGTACACAGAGACTCCGGGTTCCTGCAGAATCATGGTACACTTCACATTATCAGTGGGAAAGTCACCCAACACAGGTTTGTAAAGTCATATCAGTGGTGATAAGGAAGTTGGAAAAGTAGTGATTGGTAAGGTGGAGAGTCACAACTAGTCTCAGGTGAGAGCAGTTCAGTGTATGGGCCGCTACACCGTACATCAGTTCTTTACAATGTGCATGAAAGTCACCTGGGCCTCTTGTTCCAACGTGGTTTTTTAACTCAGAACAGCTGAGGTGGAGCCTGCCTTTCTATCAAGCTCCCCTAGCATGCTGAAAGCCACCGGTCCTCAGACTACACTCTGCATAGCAAGCCCCTCGACCTCCTTGACGCAGGTTTCAAAAGGAAAGAAGGGAGTTGGCTTACTTGGATGTAAGTCATGCATGTAGGTAGCTCTAGAACCTTCCAACTAAGCTGCACGATCTTACCAGAAAAGTAATCATTCACAGAGGAAGAAAACCACGCCAGCACTGAGTCCCAGAGCTTGAGGGAGATGGAGCCTGGGGGTGAGGGGTCTGGAAACGCACATAGAAATCCAGAGAGGGAGAGAATGGGCGGCCGTCATAGAAACAGCAACAACTGTCGTTCAACTGAGTAAACGATCCGGGTTTCCAGAGCAGAGAAGAAGGGAGCCGGGGGTCTGTGAAGTGGGGCCCAGACACGCCCGAACCACACAGCAGACTCACCGGCGCAGAAAAGGCAAACTTCCAAGTCTTAACAACAAGCAACGGCAAGAAATCGGCACAGGCAAACCAAAGACGCTCGAGTGAGCGCAGGGTCACACGTGACCAGAAGGCCACCCGGTGAATTCCCAGATGTGGGAGGTGAACTTACCTGCTTGTCTTCAGCTTCCAGAAGGAGCGGAGCAAGGGAAATCCAGGCGTCCTAGTCTCAGAGGAAACGGCGGGCCCAGCGAGGAACCCAGGAAGCGATGAAGGACGGGAGACGGAAAACTCAGCCGAGGCTCAGGTCTGCTACGAACGCCAAAGCTGCCGTAAAGTGAGGACGTAAAGTTGGGCGGTGCTGACCCAATGAAAGGCCTGTATTCCTTCCTAACTGCATGGGGCAGAATCAACGCACCTGAGCTAAGTGGCTCTAGCTGTGAAAATCGGCACACAGCACGCAGCACGAGGCACGCTGGTGGAGCCCCGTCTCAAAGGAGGTCCCATAACAGCTGCATCAGTGTCACCTGGGAACCTGTTAGGAAACGTAAGATCTCCGCCCTGCTCCTAAGCGACCCGTCAGACACTGCGGGGCTGGCGCCCTGCAGCCTGTGGTTCTGCACGCCCTCCAGCTGATTCTGATGCAGGCTCACTGCAGCAGAGTCCGCTGGCAGCATGGGGGAGACGCAAGGCCAGGTGTGGCAAAGGACGGTCGTTATAAGTGGGCTTGATGATGGCATTTTAAAGAGCTAGTGAACAGCAAAGCCTGTTTACAGGGAGAAAAAACCCCAGGATACATCATGTAAGATCATAATTAGTAAAACAGCCTCAGTGATCCACGAAGTTGCGCAGTGCCATTTCTTTATCCGTTCATCTCATGATGTATTTTTAAGAGACCCACTGAAAGGAAGTGCTATCTGTTGCCCAGGCTTCTAAAGAGATCTTCTCAGAGGGGGGAAACAAACTTGAGGAAAACTAACGTGGTGGTGTAATGTGATGTGTTTGACAGAAATATTGAGGAGTTTTATTTTAAGTATAAACACAAGTGTAAGACCAAAAAAAAAGCAAAAACAACATGCGACGGCTTTCATTACAGGCGCACCTTTTCTCACTGTGTTTGCTTTATTACTCTTCACAGATATGGCATTTTGTACACATTGAACGTTTGGGGCAACCCTGCATCGAACGAGTGTATTGGCTCCGTTTTCCAAGAGCATTTGCTCCCTTTGTGTCTCTGTGTCTCGTTTTGGCAATTCTCGCAGTATTTCAAGCTTTTCTATTATGATTCTATCTGATATGGTGATCCGTTGTCTTTCATGCTACCACTGCCAAAAGATTGCCCCTCTCTGAAGGTTTAGATGTTGGTGAGCATTTTTCAGCAATAAAGCAAGTTTTCATTCAGGTGTGTGCATTCTTTTTTAGACATAATGCTATTGTACACTCAATAGACTACAGTCTAGGGTACACATAACTTTTATAGGCTCTGTGAAACCAAAACGTTCCTGTGACTCGCTTTATTGCCATATTTGCTTTACTGTAGTGCTGTGGAACCACACCTGCAGCATCTCCAAAGTCTGCCTGTGTACAGATTAATTCAGCCAGTACTAGCTAGACATCTGCTCTATTCAGACACTGAAGACGCAAATAAAACATAACGTCTTTCAAAATACTTGCAGTGTAGCGATAAGGGTGGGGCAGACAACATGACAATACATTGAGTTGACAGAGCTGTACTAGAAGTTCGCCTAAGGAGCTACAGGAGCCTAGAGTTTCTCCAGAAAGCATCAGAGAACTCTTCTCAAAAGGGATTAATGCTTACTTTGACTCTGAAGAACAACATCCTAGCAGAGGAAGTGCGCTGTGGGAAGATGTGAAGGCGCAAAATGCCTTCTGGGAAATGCTGGAAGCTTGGAATGGCTGGGGGGAGAGGGGACGAGGCCAGAGAACAAGTGGGCAGCTCATGGTGGCCCTGGGTGTCATCCTGGCAGGTGAGCCACAGAGGACCAGGAAGGGACGCAACCTTCAGAAGGACCACTCTGTCTCGCTCAAATGGGGAATGGATTGAAGAGAGGGCCAGGAAGGAGGCTGGCCAGATCAATAAGGAAACTAAGGAAAGTATGGCCACAACTCAAGTGACGGACTAGGACATAGAGCCCAGGAATGCAGAAATTACGCAGTTCTAAGGGATGTGGCAACACCTAGGCTACAACCAAGCTCAGAACCACTCATGCAGCAGGACCCAGTGGGAGAGGGGCCCTAGCAACAAATGGCAATCAGTTTCATTCTTTTTACACACGAGAGACCATTTAAGGCTCTCCATGTCATAAGGTCTGTCTTACTTCACGTAGTAACAGTATCTATAATTCATTTATCAACATAAAACACAACATGCTTTTAGTCTTTTATATGTCTAGACGCTTATCTGCCTAATATAGTGATTTTTAATGCAATGTATTTGGTGGTAGTCAGTGTTCCTCTGTCCTTTTTTTTAAATAATTGTTTCTTTTTCTTTTTCTTTTTTTTGTTTGTTTGTTTGGCCGAGCTTCCTGGCTTGCGGGATCTTAGTTCCCTACCACGGACTGAACCTGGACCCTCAGCAGTGAAAGCACCGAGTCTTAACCACTGGACCACCAGGGAAGTCCCTCCTCTATTCCTGTAAGAGCTGCCTGTGAGGGCTTCCCCGGCGGCGCAGTGGTTGAGAGTCCGCCTGCCGATGCAGGGGACGCGGGTCAGCACCGCCCAACTTTACGTCCTCACTTTACGGCAGCTTTGGCGTTCGTAGCAGACCTGAGCCTTGGCTGAGTTTTCCGTCTCCCGTCCTTCATCGCTTCCTGGGTTCCTCGCTGGGCCCGCCGTTTCCTCTGAGACCAGGACGCCTGGATTTCCCTCGCTCCGCTCCTTCTGGAAGCTGAAGACAAGCAGGTAAGTTCACCTCCCACATCTGGGAATTCACCGGGTGGCCTTCTGGTCACGTGTGACCCTGCGCTCACTCGAGCGTCTTTGGTTTGCCTGTGCCGATTTCTTGCCGTTGCTTGTTGTTAAGACTTGGAAGTTTGCCTTTTCTGCGCCGGTGAGTCTGCTGTGTGGTTCGGGCGTGTCTGGGCCCCACTTCACAGACCCCCGGTTCCCTTCTTCTCTGCTCTGGAAACCCGGATCGTTTACTCAGTTGAACAACAGTTGTTGCTGTTTCTATGACGGCCGCCCATTCTCTCCCTCTCTGGATTTCTGTGTGTGTTTCCAGACCCCTCACCCCCAGGCTCCATCTCCCTCAAGCTCTGGGACTCAGTGCTGGCGTGGTTTTCTTCCTCTGTGAATGATTACTTTTCTGGTAAGATCGTGCAGCTTAGTTGGAAGGTTCTAGAGCTACCTACATGCATGACTTACATCCAAGTAAGCCAACTCCCTTCTTTCCTTTTGAAACCTGCGTCAAGGAGGTCGATGGGCTTGCTATGCAGAGTGTAGTCTGAGGACCGGTGGCTTTCAGCACGCTAGGGGAGCTTGATAGAAAGGCAGGCTCCACCTCAGCTGTTCTGAGTGAAAAAACCACGTTGGAACAAGAGGCCCAGGTGACTTTCATGCACATTGTAAAGAACTGATGTACGGTGTAGCGGCCCATACACTGCACTGCTCTCACCTGAGACTAATTGTGACTCTCCACCTTACCAATCACTACTTTTCCAACTTCCTTATCACCACTGATATGACTTTACAAACCTGTGTTGGGTGACTTTCCCACTGATAATGTGAAGTGTACCATGATTCTGCAGGAACCCGGAGTCTCTGTGTACATCACACATTTGTTGCTTCTTGGGGTAGCTCTTGCACGGGGCCTTTTGGACTCTGTCAACAAACCAGAAGAAGATTTCTTCATGCTTTTGGCCATGATGTGGGCTTGGATGAGAGGCTACCTGAGGGTCCAGGGTGCGTGAAGACGACTCAAGTTCAACAATAAGTTTTAGGAGCTTACTGTAATGCTGGCCCACAGTAGGTGACCATCCAAACATTGCTCATCAGAGGTTATTGTGGAGAAGGTATTAAAGGTAGGTCAAGGCTTCCCTGGTGGCGCAGTGGTTGAGGGTCTGCCTGCCGATGCAGGGGACGCGGGTCCGTGCCCCGGTCCGGGAAGATCCCACCTGCCATGGAGTCATGGCCACTGAGCCTGCACGTCTGGAGCCTGTGCTCCGCAACGGGAGAGGCCACAACAGTGAGAGGCCTGTGTACCGCAAAAAAAAAAGAAATGCATACCCAATGGCCACACTGCACAGCTTGTGGGATCTTAGTTCCACGATCAGGGATTGAAACCGTGCCCCCTGCAGTGAAAGTGCTGAGTCGTAACCACTGGATCACCAGGGAATTCCTTTAAGTCCCTTTAAATCTTCCTATTTTCCTGGGCCTGTAAGCATCTTCCTCTAGCAAAGTCTAAATGGACACTTATTTCCATGTTTCAAGGTGAAAACTCATCTACTGACCTTGACAAACAAGTGATGTGTATAAATGAAATGCACAACACCTATAGACATTTGTTTTCTAAACCGGTTATGGGAAGAATTCATAAACACGGAAAGAGCTGAAGTCAGTGGAGGTTTTATTTCAATATTTAGTCAAAGCCTTTTTGTTTAATTGAAAAAAGATTTTTTTGGCTGCGTTGGGTCTTTGTTGCTGCGTGCCGGCTTTCTCTAGTTGCAGTGAACGGGGGCTACTCTTCGTTGCGGTGTGTGGGCTTCTCATTGTGGTGGCTTCTCTTGTTGCGGAGCACGGGCTGTAGGCACGCGGGCTCAGTTGTTGTGGCGCGTGGGCTCAGTAGTTGTGGCTCGCGGGCTCTAGAGCGCAGACTTAGTAGTTGTAGCGCAGGGGCTTAGTTGCTCCGCAGCATGTGGGATCTTCCCGGACCAGGGCTCGAACCCGTGTCCCCTGCATTGGCGGGCGGATGCTTAACCACTGTGCCACCAGGGAAGTCCCAAGCTTAAGTCTTTTTTTATTAAAGTGTTGAAATATGATTGTCTGGCATTCTGTCAGCGGGATTCTAAAGTAACTAAAGACAGGAACCAAATCTAAATATGATTAATAAAGGGTGTTAAGGAAACAGCAACAACTTTACTTTAAAAATACAATAATCACCTGAGGGAATACTATTACAGTTGTGATTGTGAATAAAAAGTGTTTTGAAGTATCTACTGGGATCATGAATTCATGTATATAAAAATTTAAATTTAACATAACTTGAGCAATAATCATTTTTATTCGTGTTTTATTCATTCCTTAAGCATCATTGAGAGTGAAGAAATAGATATTTCAGTTAAAAAGTGTCCTATTCTGTTTTTTGTTTTATTCCAATTTAAGCCAAGTTTATCAAAAAGCATTGGTCATGCAGGACATGAGTATATTAGTCTATTAGTCTGCTTGGGTGGCCAGAACAAAATACCACAGATTGGATGGCTTAAACAACAGACATGTATCTCTCCCAGTCCCAGAGGCTGGAATCTGAGATCCATGTATGGGCAGCGCTGGTTCCTCCTGAGGCCTCTCTCCTGGGCGTGTAGACGGCCATCTCCTCCCTGTGTCCTCACGTGGTCGCCCCTCTGTGTGTGTCTGTGTCCTAATCTCCTCTTCTTATAAGGACACCAGTCCTATGGGATCACGACCCACCCTAATGAACTCATTTTACCTTCATCCCCTCTTTACAGACCCCCAACTTCCATCACAGTCTCATTCTGAAGTCCTGAGGGGTAGAACTTCAACAATTTGGGGGAAGGGGAGAATACACAATTCCGTCCATAAAAATGATTAGACCATGTCGGGTCTCACTTCAGAAGTCACCAAGAGTTTTTCTCAAATATTGAGTATTGTGATAAAAATATCCATATTCTCGCCCACAAACTTAAAAATTGCCTCAATATATATGTAAAAATATATGAGGCAGGGGGCAGAAATGGGTGACCTCTTGACACATTTTAATGGAATACTCTACAAATTAGGAAGACAAAATTGGGTAAGCATTGAATAAACATTGCATCAGAAATGACAATCCTTTAAGACTTTGAATATCAAAGGAAATAACCAGGAATTCCTTCTAGATTAGCTGTATTAAGAAATATGCTATTAGATTTGTATACACATGGACTGTCAAGTATATATAATGCTAGCTATAGACCCACAGAATATGTAGTGTAGATAGAACAGTAGACTGTTGGTGACCTAGAGTTATGAATTGTCTTCTATCCTATAGATTGCAAGCTCCGTGCTTTATCTTTCAATTGACGGTGGTTCTCAAGTTGGGTAATTTTACCCCTGAGGAGAGAGCTGGAGTTGTTGGGGTTATTTTGGTTTTTGGGGTTTTTTTTTTCTGCAGTACGCGGGCCTCTCACTGCTGTGGCCTCTCCCGTTGCGGAACACAGGCTCCGGACGCTCAGACTCAACGGTCATGGCTCGCGGGCCCAGCCGCTTCGCGGCATGTGGGATCTTCCCGGACCGGGGCACGAACCCGCGTCCCCTGCATCGGTAGGCGGACTCTCAACCACTGCGCCACCAGGGAAGCCCCTGGAGTTGTTTTTGGTTGTCATAACTGGGGCAGGGGGAGCTTCTGACATCTACCGTGTGGAGGACACGCATGCTTCTGTGAATTTCCCATGATACACAGGACAGCCCCCTGCAACCAAGTTGCAGCTGGCCGCAAATAGCAGTAGTGCCAAGGCTGAGAAATTCTGAGGACATTCCCAGTATTATCTGCAACATCACTCAAATTTTTTTTTCTTTTAATTTAACTATAGTTGATTTGCAATGTAGTCTTAGTTTCAGGTGTACAGCAAACTGATTCAGTTTTATATATATATATATATATACACACACACATATATATATATACTCCTGTATATATAATTTTCAGATTCTTTTCCATTATAGGTTATTACAAGATATTGAATAGAGTTCCCTGTGCTCTACAGTAGGTCTTTGTTGCTTATCTAGTTTATATCTAGTAATGTGTATGTGTCTGTTAATCCCAAACTCCTAAGATATCGAGTTTTCCTCCTTTGACCCCCTTCACTAATCCAAGACAATTTGTTCGTTTAATTTTCTCTTATTACAGCTTTCCCATGACTTTCCCAATTCACATTTGCCTTGAGGATTCCTCAAACTCATTTGGTCATTTCCCATGGGCATATGCAGGACTAGAGGGTTCTCCTCTGCTCCTGTGCTGTTATATCACGACTGTCCCTTGTGATGAATTGGCTCAATTTTCCGTCCACTCCTTCCCATCAGCCAGACAGCCCCTAATGAACAGTCTGAATGGCATGATTCATTCTTTTCCTGCCCCACTTTCAGCAGAACCTGAACGAATTTAAATGTCAGTGGCGTAGCTGCTAGAACAGGTGGATTGTGTTTCAAAATTGCTCTTGCTACTATATTTTAAATAATGTAAAGGGAAAGGTGTTTAAACGTGTCCTATGAAAGTACATAATAGGATATATCTGTTCCCTCCTGCCTCCTCATTACAGTGATTTAGAATGAGGACTGAAATCTAATGAATAATAAATGCCTCAAGTAAAATTTCGTTTCAATTAAAAACTAGGGCACAAGCCCACTTGTAAAATATTAGGATTTGGGAAATGGCTTTTAAACTACTGACTGGTTTTTCAAAACTTAGTTCTCTGAGTTATGCTACTGAAATAAACTCTGCTGTTTTCATGATTAGCTCACCTAATATATAAAGCTATCTTTTATTGTTTGGGGCTATTTAAAAATTTGCCTTTCCTTTCCTTTTTCCCCTCCCCTCCCCTCCCCTCCCCTCCTTTTCCCTTCCTTCCCTTCCCTTCCTTTCTTTTCTTTTTTCAAAACATATTTATTTGGTTGCACTGGGTCTTAGTTACAGCAGGTGGGCTCCCTAATTGTGGCACATGGGCTCCTTAGTTGCGGCTCGTGGGCTCCTTAGTTGCGGCATGTGAAGTCTTAGTTGCAGCATGCATGAGGGATCTAGTTCCCTGACCGGGGATTGAACCTGGGCCCCCCTGAGCTGGGAGCGTGGAGTCTTAACCACTGCACCACAAGGGAAGTCCCCCTTTCTTTTCTTAAATGATGCTGCCATTTGATGGCCACCTGTATATTCATGAAAGAGGGTTTTAAGAGCTGCCAGCTGTCCACCATGACTAACTCTTACTTTTGAACTCCTTTGCTCAGAATCTGGAAAATTACATGGAGTAATCAGTTCCCGATTCTCCATTTTTTAATAGATCTTTATTGCAGTATAATTGCTTCACAATGCCGTGTCTGTTTCTGTTGCACAACAAAGTGAATGTCCCCGTATCCCCTTGAGCCTCCGTCTCATTCTCCCTATCCCACCCCTCTAGGTCCATTTTTTTAGTGAGTGAAAATTCTATGGAAAGAGTAACGTTTGGAAGTTGGTCAGTGGCAAGCAAGGAAACATGAATAGGGCAAGGGATTTTGGAATTCCCCAATTAGCTTCTGTGGCAGGAGTAGAATAACTCAGAGCATTATTGTGAATCAGATGTGGTGATGCAGTTCAAACGGGGAATGATGGACAGAGAGAGAAAGGCTGTGCATGCTAATGTGAATGTATTTAGTTTGTCCAGTCCCCAGTGGGTGCTGGTTCCTCTCTGCAGTCCTCTCTACGTATGACAGTGTCCTCCAGCTAATGCGTGCCCAGCTAATGCATGCATTTATCCTCTGCAGAGAATTGGGGGAGAATGGTTGCTGAAAGGGGCATCACTACATCTTAAGGTGCAATAAAGTCACTCTCTGGATTGGGCATTTATGCACAAAATAGCAATATTATTCTATTTAGCTGATGGAAATGCATCCTGGAGAAAAAAAAATAAATCCTCAAATCTCCCATATGTGTGCCGAGGTAGTGAGAATGTACCCAAATCAAAACTACCTTTATGGTTGTCTTTTCCACACAAATGGAGGTCTTTACCAGGTGCATTCTTCCATCCATTTGTACCAAAAATAGCCAAATTTCAACTGAAAATTGTGAAAATAAATCCAGGGTAATTTTGGTAAAATTGGAAATCAAAAGTTTCAAAGTTGTGATTTCCCATATTCAGAGGGAGTTAAATATCTAGTATCACATTTTTTAATCACTGGGCCTCAGAATTATTTAACAATGGAGATAGATTTTAGCTATAGCTATAGTTATAGTATAGACATGTAGATACAGATAGATATAGACATAGATATGTATCCTCTATACATATATTTTCTCTGTGTACTCTTTATATATGTATATCTATCATGATTATCATCTATCTACCATCTATTTATCATCTATGTCTATCTCTCTATCTTTATCATCTATGTATCACCTATCATCTATATATCCATCTATCTATCTGTCCATCCATCCTCTTGTTTATACCTATCTATCTATCTAACTATATCATCTGTGTATCATCTATCATATCTATCTATCCATCCATCCATCCTCTGTATTTATATCCATCTGTCCATCCTCTTATATATACCTATCTATCTATGCTCAATCCTTATTATTTGCTGAACCCATAGTTGCAAACTCACCAGCTTGCTAAAATTTATCTGTAACCTGAAATCAGTGCTTGGACTTTTGAGGTCATTCTTAGGCATTCGCTGAGCGGGGAGAAATTTGTCACTTGTCATGCAAGTTTCCAAGTGACGCGGAACAAAGTTACTCTGTCTTCTCATGTCAATCCTCTTCCTGTAAAGTGTTCTTTTCGTGGTCTGTTGAATGCCATGCATTTCCTGTTCCTGTGCTTTTGAGTGGTGATTTTCCTGTTTACAGTGCGCCCCTCCCCACCGTAGGGCTGAGGTGCTGTCTACTGTCTTAAGCACAAGAAGGCTGTGATGTGCTTCACAGAGAAAATACGTGAGTGAGAGAGAAGCTTTGTTCAGGTGTGAGTTATAGGCCGTGAGTTCGGTGTGGTCGAATTAACAATACCGATTCACTGAGGTGTCTTTAAACAGAAACACACGTAAAACAAGGTTAGGTACTCATTGATGAACATGTGGTGACCAGAAGTTCACAGGAACCTAACCCTGGAGTTCCCCTGGAACCAGTGGTCCAGTATTCACTAATTTGGGGCAACTTTATAGAGCATCACAACCATGAATAATGAGAACTGACTGTAAATGGTTATAAAAGTAATGCTTTCCTTCATAGTGTGTGTATTAGTGCCCTTGGGCTGCAATAACAAAACACCACACACAGGGCAGCTTAAAGAGCAGACATTATTTCTCCCAGTCTTGGAGGCAGGAACTATGAGATCCAGGTGTGGGCAGGGCTGGTTCCTCCCGAGGCCTCTCTCCTGGGCATGTAGACGGCCGTCTCCTCCCTGTGTCCTCCCGTGGTCGTCCCTCTGTGTGTGTCTGTGTCCTAATCTCCTCTTCTTATAAGAACCCCACTCCTATGGGATCAGGACCCACCCTAATGACTTCATCTTACATTTATCACCTTTTTAAAGACCCCATCTGCTAATACAGTCCCATTCTGAGGTCTTGGGAGTTAGGGGTTCAACACGTGAATTTTTTTTGTTGGGAGGAGGATGACAGCAATTCAATCCAAAATGGTGTTGCTATGGTTTTTCTTGGTCTTACAGTCTGCATTTACTTTCTTGCTCTTTGCGTTTTGCAGAGAGATTATAAGAATCAGGAATACTAGGGGGGAGGTTCATGGTTTTTTGTTCATTGTTGTCTCCACCCTCCAATCATCTGAAGAGAGGCCATGTGAACCCACACTGGAAAAGCTGAGGGGTATACGTGCTGCTGAGACCGATAATTTAAGTCATTTGAGTGTTCGATATGATAGTCAGAAAAGCTGTAAAGAGAACTGCCAAGCCAGTTTTTCACTTAGATTAACTCGTGAAGTGTGAGGCCCCCCCCGCTTGTGTTGAGCCAGTCCCTGTTTGCCATGATCATTTCCAGTTATGGCTCTCGAGTGCCTGGAATAATGGTCAGTGATTGGTACATTATAGACAGACACACTCACAGTCAACACAGTCTCACAGATTGTGAGAACTTTAGAATTAGAGTAGTAATATATGTACAGTGTTGCCGGAGAATCCCTGATGTAAATGGGTGAGTACTCTAATTAACCTGGGTGTTGCAGGAAAGTGAATAGCAGCTGTTCTTAAAAACGATGAGTCATTCTTCTGTCTGTGATTTCCAGTCTTTGTTCAACGGTTTACTCTTTGTTTGTGTGTGCCAAAACTCCACTTTGTGTCGCCAAAATATTATTTGATATTTTCACTGACTTTTAAAAATGACTTTTTATTTTATAGACCAAAGCGCAATTGATGTCTGACTCTTTGCACGCAGGATTTTTTTTTAATTCTGAAATATATATAAGTGGCAGGTATTAATAAATATCATGAGTGTGTGTGTGTGTGTGTGTGTGTGTGTGTGTGTGTGGTGGGTAGGCAGCTCTGGACTACACATCATGCAGTGTTGACTAACATTAATCATTTAGGTATTTGGAGGTAGCCTAGAAGATTATGTACCTAATATTGGTTATATCCGAGCAATATGGCGTATGACTTTATTTCAATCTATGTACTTATGCATAATTGGTTTGACGATATTGACTTGGTTAGGAGTTGAGTCAATTAAGCAGTAAGGAGAGTTCTGCTGCTCTTGTATTGGTGATGAGGGTTGTTTCCCTGATGTAGTAACTTCTTACAAATTGCTTTGGAGTATTTACACGCAGCCTTAGTATTTTCCCTCAAATATGATTTTAGGATGAATGAAATGACAATCTAAGAGAGAGAGACGTTCTTTGCGCTGTTACAAATAAGAATGTAGGAGCTTCTGGTGACTTGAAAACCACGTGTCCATAATGCTATTATTTAACCTGGGAAGAGAATGATTAGGTAGTTATGCACGAACTGCGGTTAGTGTCATAGTTGAATGGGAGTGTTGAAGGTATTACTATTCCATCTGGATTTTAAAATCTTAAGTGAGTATAAAAAAAGTTTAGAAGACTTCAGATATCTCATGTGAAATAATAGAAAACATTTTATTGGTCTCACCCCAGGTTCCCGGCACAAGCTCCTAAGAGGTTCTTCTATTTTTTTTTAATTGAAGGATAGTTGATTTACAATGCTGTGCCTATCTCTGCTGTACAGCAAAGTGACCCAGTTATACACATAGAGACGTGCTTCCTTTTTATATTCCCCTCTGTGATGGTTTATCCCAGGATATTGAATATAGTTCCCTGTGCTCTACAGTAGGACCTTGTTGTTTATCCATCCTGTATATATAATAGTGTGCAACTGCTAATCCTAACTCCCAATCCATCCCTCTGCCACCCTGCACCTTGGCAACCACAGGTCTATTCTCTATGCTTGTGAGTCTGTTTCTGTGTCGTAGATAAGTTCATTTATGTCATATCTTAGGAGCATCTTTTGTTCTAATATCCGGTTTTTGCTCCCTTCCCAGACTCAAGCCTCCTAAATCCCTTGGAATTTCCTGGGTGATAGAAACGTCTTTTGTTCTATTGAGGTGCCTCTCAGTGGGCTCCTGCGTGGGGACTGGTCACCAGAGAGACCACGGCTAGATTAGAAGCTTGGAACTCCCCACCTCAAGAGAGGGTGGAGGGACTGGAGGTTGAGTTTTGACTCGAAACTTGGTGAAACCTTCACAAAAATCCCGATAGTAGTGGGTTCAGAGAGCTTCCAGGCTTGTGACCGGGTCCACACGTCGGGAGGGTGGTGCACCCCAGCTCCTCGCGGACAGAAGTTCCTGTACTCGGGACACTTCCTCACCTCACCCTGGGTACCCCTTCCTCTGGCCGTTCATCTGGATCCTTTATGAAACCCCTTATTGTGTAATAAACTTGTAAACCTAAGCAACTGTTTCCCTGAGTCCTGTAGGCTGTTCTAGCAAATGATCAAACCCACGCAGGGAGTGGTGGGAACTCCGATTTATAGCTGGTCGACCAGAAGCACAGGTGACAACCTGGGTCTTGCGTTTGGCCCCTGGTGACGGCTGTCTTGTGGGACCGAGCCCGTCACCGGTGGGTTCCGCACCAACCCCGGCTAGCGTCATCCTTGAACTACAGGACACCCAGCTGCTGTGGTGGAGAACTGCTTAGTGGGAGAAACCCACCCCCACACACATCTGGTGACCAGAAGTGTCGGAAGTGAAGTGTTCTGTGTGAGTAGTGAAGGGTAGGCACACAGAACTAACTTTTACCTGGGTATCTTTTACCGTATTTTTGAGATATGACTCTCTCCATTCAGGTTTAAAATAAAATGCATATGATCTATCATGAAGGAGGAGATGGGCTTTTTGGTTTGTTTGACTTCTTATTTATTTACTTTTTAAATTTTTATTTTATTATTATTACTTAAAAAGTTTTTAGTTTATATTGGAATATAGTTGATTTACAATGTTGTGTTAGTTTCGGGTGTACAGCACCGTGATTCGTTTATACATACACATGTATCTATTCCTTTTCAGATTTTTTTCCCATATATGTTATTACAGAATATTGAGTAGAGTTCCCTGTGCTATGCAGTAGGTCCTTGTTGGTTATCTATTTTATATATGGTAGTGTGTGTATGTTAATCCCAAACACCTAATTTATCCCTCCCCGCCCCCTTTCCCCTTTGCTAACCATAAGTTTGTTTTCTATGTCTGTGAGCCTGTTTCTCTTTTGTAAATAGGTTCATTTGTGTAAAAATTTTTTTTTTTAGATTCCACATACAAATGATATTATATGATATTTAGATGGTTTTTGCATGGAAAAGGCCACATGTCCAAAATTTCCTAACAACGATTTTAAAAAAGTTTTTTTTTCATTAATTTATTTATTTACTTATTTTTGGCTGTGTTGGGTCTTCGTTGCTGCACGCGGGCTTTCTCTAGTTGTGGTGAGTGGGGTCTGTTCTTCATTGCGGTACGTGGGCTTCTCATTGCTGTGGTTTCTCTTGTTGCGGAGCACGGGCTCTAGGAGCATGGGCTTCAGTAGTTGTGGCTCGCGAGCTCAGTAGTTGTGATTCACGGGCTCAGTAGATGTGGCCCATGGGCGGGCTCGAGAGCACAGGCTCAGCAGTTGTGGCACACATGCTTAGTTGCTCCATGGCATGTGGGATCTTCCCGGACCAGGGCTCGAACCCGTGTCCCCTGCATTGGCAGGCAGGTTCTTAACCCTCCGCCACCAGTGAAGCCCTCCTAACAACGATTTTTTGCTTGGTTTTGCTTTTTGGGAGGGTACAGGAATACAGCAATGCTTTTTCTGGCTGTCTGACAAACACATGAATCAAAAGCTTCCATTCCTAAAACTACATTAGGCATACTTTCCAACCGTATCAGAGCAGCATTCATCCTCCTCCCTAAATTGAGGCAATGAAAAGGGACTCACCCTTTAGGAATGCTTGATTTCTTTGACTACAAGGCTGTGTCGTCCATGCAGAGAACGTTTAACGTGCGGACAAGCCTAGTTCACCGGAAGTGAATTGTTGTTGCAGGACATCTCTATGCAGCCTGGACCCCCTAGGCATCCAAGGCTCACTCGTGACCCCCGTCCACTTGGCATTCTAGCCATCTGTGTTCCCACTTCCCTCACACCGGGGGTCTCGCTTCCGAGATGCTGTGTAAAGAGTAATATAAGTCACCTTCCTCAGCGCGTCTTCCCTATTTCATTCTTATTCACCACGACTTGGGAACGGCCTTGAGTAGTCAAGATGCAGTCTTATCGCCAGCACCCGGCACGTCCCACGGCAGGAGCATTCCAAGCAAAGACGCAGCCCCAGTGGAAACCAGTCTCTGTTACAAGGGAAACCGTTTCTCGGTGAGACCACAGACCTTGAAGAATGCCCACCTTAGGCTCCTGACCAATTTCTCCCAGACCTGCTTAGAGGCAGTTTTTGGAACGTAAAAGGGTCATCAGTGCTCACACTGCAGGGAAGAATCACCTTGTTCCTCATGGAAGAGAAGTCTCCTTGGCTTGCAGCAGGTGGCAAGCCCGTCGTCAGCCCGTTAAGGTGTCAGACCCTGGGGACGGCAGGGACTGTCCCTGCTCTCTCCTGCCATGTGGATCTCCTCCAATGAAAGATGTGCTTTTAAAAACAATTTTTTTCATTTTAAATTTTTAGTTATTTTTCTAATTTTTATCTTTTATTTATTTTAAACATTGCAGTATGGTTGCTGTACAATATTATATAAGTTCCAGGTGTGCAACATAGTGGTTCGCAGTTTTTCAAAATTATACTCCACGGATAGTTATAAACTATTGGCTCTATTCCTTGTGCTGTACAATACATCCTTGTACCTTACTTATACCAAATAATTTGTACCTCTTATGCCCCTACCCCTATGTTGACCCTCCCTGCTTCCCTCTCCCCTCCGGTACCACTAGTTTGTTCCCTATCTCTGAGTCTGCTTCTTTCTTCTTATATTCACTAGTTTGTTATGTTTGTTAGATTCCACACATAAGTGATATTGTACGGTATTTGTCTTTCTCTGTCTGACTTACTTCACTGAGCATGATCATTTCTAGGTCCATCCATGTTGCTGCAAATGGCTTTATTTCAGTCTTTTTCATGGCTGCGTAATATTCCATGTACCACATCTTCTTTATCCATTCATCTGTCAATGGACATGTAGGTTGTTTCCATGTCTTGGCTATTGTAAATAGTGCGGCAACAAACTTCGGGGTGCAGGTATCAAAGATTTGCTTTTTTGAACCCAAGAAGACAGAGGGAGCTTTGCCAGCAGTTTTGACCCTGGACCTTAAAGAACCACTCATTTTTACAGCACTAATATCTTTGTGATATTACAGCACTAATATCTTACAGCTTCACACACAAGAATCTCTTTTCCCAAAGTGAACTGAAATTCTGAGATGACCCTAAGAATTTTTTTTTTTTAATGTGGAAGAAAGGTGATTAAGTTTGAGTACAGCAAGGATGGTGAAAATTAGTAAATCACTGTCTTTTCTTTCCTGGCATTGAAGCCAGTGTTCAGATGTATTTATCATTCTGGTGAAGGAGCTGCCGGTTTTAGAAATGTGCCCTTGTGGTTCAAAAAAGAGACATTTATATCATTTTTTTCTAGCCCCATGGTTGACCTTTCCATATTTGGAGTTCAGTTTTACTCAGAGATTCAACCAAGCTCAGACACCCACAGCCCCCAGCTATTTCTTTATGTGGAGTTACATTCCTAAGTCAGTTTGGTGTTAGACAATGGTTTTTTGTTTGTTTGTTTGTTCCCAGTTGGGTGATTCCATTTATAGCTTTTCCCACCCAGATTTCTTCAACAGATTTGATCCTAGTGAGAACACATGCTCTCTTAAAAGGAAGGGAGGGAGGAAGGAAGGAAAATTAATGTGTGAAAATTAGCTGTTCTATTCAGAAATGTTCATATTATTCCACAGGCAATGTGATTTAGGAACAAAACATGTTTTTAAAAAGATAACTTACAGGGCTTCCCTGGTGGCGCAGTGGTTGGGAGTCCGCCTGTCGATGCAGGGGGCGTGGGTTCGTGCCCCAGTCCGGGAGGATCCCGCGTGCCGCGGAGCGGCTGGGCCCGTGAGCCATGGCCGCTGGGCCTGCGCGTCCGGAGCCTGTGCTCCGCAACGGGAGAGGCCACAACAGCGAGAGGCCCGCAAAAACAAACAAACAACAACAACAAAAATAATAATAATAACTTATAGGTTTTTTTCATAACCAGCGTGGGTTGAGAATCAAACTTCTTCCTATGCCTTCTGAAACTCCCTGTTTACATTTCGTTCTGCTTTTTAATTAAATGTGTTAGATCTTCTGTCAAACTTCTGCGTTTATCTGTCCTTCCCATTCAGAATAGCACTCATTTATGATCCTATGATTACACTGCAAACCCACATAGAGAATAACTTGGGTGCCTGGGCAGCCACACCTAGAGATTTTCAACAGCATCCTCCTCCCTGAGAAACAAAGCTTTCTCACCACAGGGCCTTCTAAGCTAGCCTGTGTCCAGATTATTAGAACGTTTTCCTTTGGAATCTCATTTAGTTTTTGCACATGTTTTTATTCATCAAGAGCTTCTCTCTTCCCTTGTGACGGGTGTAAGCTTCTGTTTCAGCGCAGGGAAACCCTTCTTCCTAGGAGTACCTAGAGCAGCTTCTGTTTCCTTGCCCCAAACCTAGCAGGTACCATCCTGAGTCGATGGGGATGGTAACTCATGCCATGCAGACTTGCCACGGTGGATGGAAGGAGGAAAGCTGGGTAGCAGATGAAAAAGAACAAACAGGACGATGTGCTTCGCTGCGAGGGATACTCCTTACTTAATTCTGATTCATTAAGGTGGTTCAGTTTAGATTAAGTAAGTACTTTCAATTCACATTTTCACACAGTGAATAAATACATCGATGACTGTCTTCACTGCATTTTAATATCTAAGTCAAGGTCACCTCAGCATTGGGAAAATCCATTTCCTAAAGCACAGGAGTGCCCCTGTGCTTTAGCAGAACAAGGAATTCTGGAAACGGAAGTTACCTTGGAGGTCCTTTCATTCCCCACCCGTATCCTGTAGTTGGAGGAAAATAGTGGTGCTTGGCAAAGATTAATGAGTTTTAGTTGGATCATGACTGAAATACTTCAGTCTGAATGAGCAGAAGGCCAATCATTTTTATATCCTGATTGTACAAAATAAGTCTGCTATAAGTAATTATAATAATGGCATTTGCACAGCTGCTGAGAAATGTAAGAGACATTTTAAACAAATGCAACTTAAAACTACTTCTTTTAATAATGTTTAAACCCCCTGAGTGTTCATTTTAAAATTTACTCTTTATTGAATCATTGAAGGGTATACACTTTAAATTACTAAGCAAGTGACAAAACCATATTTAATCAATTTTATTTGCTATGCTCTGATTCAAGTATATGCCCAATTGCTGATTGCTCTTAGATAAGTTTCTACTTTAAGAAATAAAGTTTGAAAATAAATTATGTTTTCGATATTACTTATTTTTCTCCACAAATGTATACAGATGTCCACTGTCTGCCCTATTTAACGTGGTCTGACTTTATCTCATTCAATAAACTAGTACCTTTTGCTAAGCACTTAAATGTCTAAATTAATTCAGTACAAGCAGAAATCCATTTTATAAGGCCAGTGCACAGACAGCTAATTTTTTAGTTGACAAAAGCGCTCAGTATACCCTTAATACCCGAAATAATTAAGCTTATTCATTACTCAGTCAGCAAAGCTCCTTTCTGTAGGATATTTGTTCAGGACGCCTAAAATGAAGTGGCAGATGGCCATTACATACTGACCCTTAAAATCTGAAAGAGCCAATTGGCCATAATTGTGTTGTCACTCTTGCTGTTTTTGAAGCCACCTAGACTGTTGGACATACTGTAGGAAAATTAGAATTGTTAATTATACAAAATAAAACATTCAATCATCTGTGACTTGATAGCCTCATAACTTATGTCAACGGAACTGAAGACCATTTGGAAAATGGTCAATTCGTTACCGAAGTTCTATGAACTTTGCTACCCTGGTGGGTGTATTGGGTCCGACGTGAGCAGTGAGCTGAGATATAAACAGGCACAGAGGCTTTCTTCAGCTGATCCCCTATGGCCTGCATCCAATCTTAGCCTTGTCATGGTTTTCCCACAAACAGCAGGAGACGGTGCCCATGAACACACACACAGACACACAGACACGCACACGCAGACTCCATCAAAGGGAAACCAAATATCCCATCCTCCCCAAGCCCTGGCCGCTGTCATCTACTTCAGCAGGTGTCTCTTTGGCTCTCAATGGCGTTGAGTGATGAAGGGGTAGAAGAGAGGGACGGAAGCCCTCCTCTCAGTTTATCCTGGAAGCCAAGGAGGATTGAGGCCTAAGAAAACCCACAGTCTCCCTCGTGCCATTGATTTTGAAGGCATTGAGCATCTTCCCTCATCTCCCCGACCCCGTCCGCGTCCCTGGAAAGAAGAAAGTGTGTGTTGCTTCTGTGCCGTTTGCTTTAAACACTCTCAGTCTATGTGAGTTCTTCCCCGGCAGAGGAAGCCAGCAGGGTCGTCCTACTTAATAACAGCTTGAGTGTCAGTGAGTTAGAAATATTCTCGTGAGGAAGAACTAACACATACCTTTTCTGTCTCTGAACATCATGCAGCTTCTTGAAAAGTTTATAAAACGTCTCTATAAAAGATCTCTGCCCCTTAGTGGACAGACTAGATATCCGCCATATATCTTCTTCAGAGATCCAGCCCTGCTGGTAGAATGAAGTGAACAAATTATTATTACTTTTCATCTTTTTACTGATGTAGAGTTTATGTACAATATTATATAAGTTTCAGGAGTACAACATAGTGGTTCAATGTTTTTATAGGTTATACTCGGTTTGTAGTTATTATAAAATGTTGGCTGCATTTCCTGTGTTGTACCATATATCCTTGTAGCTTATTTTATACATAATAGTTTGTGCCTCTTTTTTTTTTTTTTTTGGCTGTACGCGGGCCTCTCACTGCTGTGGCCTCTCCCATTGCGGAGCACAGGCTCCGGACACGCAGGCTCAGCGGCCATGGCTCACGGGCCCAGCCGCTCCGCAGCATGTGGGATCTTCCCGGACCGGGGCACGGACCCGTGTCCCCTGCATCGGCAGGCAGACTCTTAAACACTGTGCCACCAGGGAAGCCCAGTTTGTGCCTCTTAATCCCGTACTCCATCTTGCCCCTCCCCCCTTCCCTCTCCCCACTGGGAACCACTAGTTTGTTTTCCATCTCTGTGAGTCTGTTTCTTCTCCGTTATATTCGCTAGTTTGTATTATTTTTTAGATTCCACACGTAAGTGATATCATAGAGTATTTGTCTTTCTCTGTCTGACTTATTTCACTCAGCCTGATACCCTCCAAGTCCATCCATGTTGTTGCCAATGGGAAAATTTCATTCTTTCTTATAGCCGAGTAATATTCCACTGTGTATATATATCACATCTTTTTTAACCATTCCTTAACCATAAAAATTTATTATTTTTTTAAATTATGAAGTAACGACCATGAATCTAGTAGCTAGGCTTTCTTTGGCAAAGATTACTCCAAACAGCAGTTATTATTAAGGAAGAAAGCAACTTCATTATATTTATATCGTTGTATGATGTTTTTAACACGTCTTCTTTATCTCTGATACAAAGGAGAAAAAAAAAGTTAGTATAACTAGATACAGTCTTCATAGGTTTATTGGTCTAAATAGTTGGATGATTTTTTTTTAAGTAAAATATTTCAGACAATTTCTATCCACTAATGAATATTACCTGCCTTATATTCTACTGTATTGAACCCTTTCAGGAAGAATAAACTTGTCCGGATAATTTTTTTTGAAACAGCGACTGGAACCACTTTTTTAGTCTGGTAGAATTCTAACTAGTAAATTCTTTCCATCAAATTTTGATAGTTTTTAAGTCTTGCCAATATTCTTCATGTCACATTGTTTTAAAAATTAATCCAATGTGCCATTTTATGTTTACATACAAGTTTATGACTTGGAAAGAAAATCAGGGTAGAAAGTTTGCTACAGCTCTTCATCTGGGCCTAAAACAATTTCTAGATCCATCACTAGAGTAGCCCCCGCTCACCACAACTACAGAAAGCCTGCACGCAGCACTGAAGACCCAAAGCAGCCAGAAAAATAAAATAAAATAAATAATGTCTGCAAGTGACCGTCGCACATCTGACCCTCTTGCCCTGCTACGATTCACAGCTATCTTTGGGGATAACAGCTGAAGCTACTCTTTATGAGGTATGTGTGTCCAACATTGCAGAAGTGCCTCTTTTTAGGTGAGATAAGCACTACAGTGCTACATACTCTGACAACGTCCTGTGAAATGTGCAAATCACAACCGTCGGGTTATAGACGAGATGCAGATCATGAAAATAAATATGGTACATAGGGGAAGAGAAATCTTGAGTTTCCCATTCGCGCACTTTTCACATTTCTACTTTCTTGGATCTTTTCTAATCTCCTTGGTGAAATTTTGTTTTGTTTTTTTCTATTTGTTTTCTTCTAAAAACAAGTTGAAACCTTATCTATTTTTCCCTCCCTCCCTCCTTCCTTCCCTCCTTCCTTCCTTCCTCCCTTCCTCCCTTCCTTCCTTTTTTCCTTCCTTCCTCCCTTCCTTCCTTCCTTCCTTCCTTCCTCTCTTCTTTCCCTCTGGTCTCTTTAGATTTTCCTCATTAAAAATCAGTGTGCAGAGTGGAGCAACATTTCCATCTCTGTGAAAATAACAGTTTGGGGTAAACATTGGATTCTGTAATAAGCAGAGAGCAGCGTGTTAGAATTAAATCATCCACCACCAAAAGCAGAGTAAATAAATGTTAAACGGAAGGACTGAGTTTTCACATCATGCTAATTACTATCATGCCGTTTGATTAATGATTGGAAGTAATTACTATACTTGTAGCTTTAAAAAAGGAACTGTACGGCTGCCTGCGTTTTTCAGTATCAGACCTCCTGATAATAATGATAGACCTTCTGATTCTTTTTTTCTTTCTCTTCCTTTGTTTTCCTAACTTTATTCTAAAAGAGAACAAAGAAAATATGATTAACCTCCCACCAGCCTGGTGAAATATATATTAAAAGACCAGATTAGAGTCTGGAGGGAAAAGGAGTTTGACAGTATCTGTCAGCTAAGTGCTGGTTTCTCTTTTTTCGTGATTTCTTGTAATGGGAATCTTTCTGCTTATATTACAGGGAGACCCTCCCTATATACGGAGAAACAGCACGGGCCAATGATGCGGCATCAGCCAGGGCTGAATGGCTCAGAATTCAGGTTTATATAGGGGATATCACAAAACACTTCCTTCACGATTATGTAAAACTATCACTTCACATGTTCATTTTGTAGTAACCAAATGCCAGATTTACCATGTGAACAAAAGTTTAGGTCAAAGAAAGACAAGTGGAGGAAAAGAAATGTTGTAGCAAAGACCCAACCTACAAAACTCCATGGCTGTGGTGATCCAGGCCAGAGTCGCATTCCGAGGAGCTCGTCTGAATCCCAGGTCCTTCATCTCACCTGTAATTTGTAGCAAATCTTGGATGGAAGTCCCCTCAGCTTGGTCTCCATAAAAGAAGTTCCGTTCACCCTACACGTTGGGGCCTGCACACCAATTAAAAGCTGAATCGGCTTCCATGATAGAGACGCTGATTTTCTGATGTCCAAGCTGAAAGTACCCCTCTAAACTAAACAGATTAGCTTTTGGTAACCTAGGCAGATCATATCAGGGTAATTAAACACTAACCAAAAGCAAAGGGCAGGAAAAGGGGAAAAAAAATGAGTGTGTGACATAAGAGCTCTAGGTGCATGTTCCCTAACACTCACCCCAAATATTGGGAAGCGAAAATGAATATTGTTCTGTGAATTCGTTATTCCTGTGAATAAAAGAAATAGAATTTATTCTATCAAAGAACAGAATATTCATGTACAAAGAGCATGCATATATACTTCCATCGTATCCTCTGCAACTTTCATAGTGGACCCACTTGTAAATTTTCCCAGAATTGTCATTGTATTTATTACAAGCTTTTCATTCTATGTGAAGGGCGGGTAACTATGGCCCATTTTTTGGTAAAATGTTTCATTGGAACACCGCTCTTCCTACTGTTTATAAGCTATAACCACAGAGTTTGGTTGCTAAAGAAAACATGTGGCCCCCAAATTCTAAAATATGCACCACCTGGCCCTTAACAGAAAAAATTCCCAACACTGTCATATTTGGTGTTGTGTTTAATTTGGGGTCTTTTGACATGGAGACGTGTTTAAATTGGTTTTTACGTAGTTATATGAATCAGTTATTTTCTTTATAATAATAAAAATATATCTTTATGATAATAAAGATAATATTTGGTTCCTGGTATTTCTCCTTTGAGTGTCAAGGCCTCTATCAAAATATGATCACCGGGGCTTCCCTGGTGGTGCAGTGGTTGGGAGTCCGCCTGCCGATGCAGGGGACGCGGGTTCGTGCCCCGGTCCGGGAAGATCCCACATGCCGCGGAGGGGCTGGGCCCGTGAGCCATGGCCGCTGAGCCTGAGCGTCCGGAGCCTGTGCTGCGCAACGAGAGAGGCCACAACAGTGAGAGGCCCGCATACTGCCAAAAAAAAAAATATATATATATATATATATATATATATATATATATATATATGATTACCTACATATTATTATTAATTATATTCTGATCTGGTTTGTTCATATGAAGACATAAATATGCATGAGTATAGCTTTTATGGTTAAGAGCATTCACTGTATGAGGGTTTTATATATGTGTAATTCATCATACACATTTCACATCTATTCTTATTTTACCATACACACATATATAAAATTATTACTGTATATTATAATATTACCAATCCTAGTAAACAGTAGAAAGAAAGAAAAATAAACTAGCTGAGTAAAGATTGTCAGGGAAGAGTTAAAATGGCCATTAGAGAAGATGTGATCTCCTACAAGACAAAAAATTATACTGTATCTCTACGACTCAAATTTAATGAGAACCCAGCAAGAATACTACACAAAGGATTCATTTACAAAATCAACTTTAAAAATTTTATACTGTTTTTCTGCTCCTCAATAATGAAGGGCTAAGTATAATGCAAATTATATTTATTGCAATATCAATTTTAAAAGTATTAAAAATCTGAGAATTAACTTATCTAAACACGTACAGTTCAACAAAGGAAAACAGACTCATACAAATGATCATCAAGATCTCGGAAAGCATGACAAATATAATAATATAAATTCTCCTCCAGATTTGATCATGCTCTCAGAGAAATACCAGTCAGAATTCCCACTGGTTCTTTAGAAGCTCCGTTAACATACCCGAAAGTTTATGTGGAGAATAGAAAAAACAACATAGCTAAGTCAAAATTGAAAAGTAAGGATGAACAGAGCTGTCTTACCAGGTAAATATTTGCAAAGCCATGTATAGTATTAAAAACAATTTGTTGACGCTCCCAAGATTGGAAATAGACTAACAGAGTAGTCCAGAAATTGGCAGAACTATGACTGTTTGGAAACTTAATATACAGTTCAGTTGGTGTCATGGATCAATGAAAAAAGACAGCGCATTCCGTATACGACACTGAAAACTAGCTCTGTGTAAGAAATGACAGTGCACCTTTCTCTGGGTCCATATTCAATGTCGGATTGTAGATGGATAAACCTACCTGTGAAACGTAAAGGTTATACATTAATAGAAGAAAATACAGGAAAATATCTAACTGGTTTAGGGTTGTAGAGCATTTTTTTTAATGCAAAGTATTAGATAAGAAAATTGGTGAGTATTTTTACCATCAAAATATAGGATTAATATGGGTAAATATTTTAAAAAGTGTTGATCAATGGGTGTAACATTTTCACTATGTTTAATCTCACAGCCAAGGAAATAATACCTAGATATATAAGAAATTCCTCCAAATTTATGAGGAAAATACAGTGGTCTGAACAATTAGGGGCAAAAGGATGAAGGAGCAAATAACAGAAGAAATGTAACATGCGTACTTTGAGGGAGATAAATCTGGAATAGATTCACAATGCTCATTTCTTCCTGGGCTCAGAATTAGACTGGTTAATGTGCACACGGAATTGTTTACTTGACATGTCTACACTGAAGAGACAGGCTGTCCCATTATAAGTAAGCAGAATGTTCAGAGAAAACTCCAAAATAGTGTCGAGATAATTGAGGAAAATCTCCTCACCACCTTTTGCAGAAACTTCCTGATTACAAGAGAAATATATAAGGGTGAGGAGAGAATTCTGAGAACATACTCTGGTGATAAAAGGCATCATTTTGCCCATGTGTTTAATACTGGTTTTCTATATTATTCCTTTGGAATTTCATTTTCTAAAAGTTCCTTTCAATTTTAGGGTCAATACACATTTAAATATAAACATAAATGTAAATATAAAAGTCAGGATAGATGCTTAGATAACTACGTAGATCTACATAGGTATATCAGCATGCAGGTGGATGGATGGATGGATGGATGGACAGATGGATGGATGGATGGATGGCTAGATTGCTGGATTTCTAGATAGATAGATGGACAGATTGATAGATCGTTAGATTTGGATAGATAGTTGAATAACTACATAGATCTAGATCGGTAGATCAATATGTAGGTAGATGGATGGATGAACAGATAGATGGGTAAATAGAAGGATAGATGGATAGCTAGATAGCTAGGTTTTGAGATGATAGATAGATACATACATACATAGATACATAGATAGGTAGATCAGTAATTCTCATAGTGAGTTGTTTGCTCTGGGGAGCCCTGGGTCACCCGCAGATACTTCTAGGACAGCTGTGTGTTCAGTTCTATTTTCTTAATTATACAGAGATGTTATTTTTCATTTGCGACCTCATTCCATCACTGGAGTTTTCCAGAAGCTGTGTTCCATGTGACATTACAATAGATTGAACACAGAAGCAGAGGTAAGAATCTAACTGCCTTCTATTAAGATAGACATTACAGAGATTTGCAAAGTGAACTATAATATCAATATTATTACTACTTTTTCTTAATTTAGAAAATGTTATTTCCATAACAATATGTCATAAATGAAAAAATGTCATGAGTTTTTATTGTTATGTGTAAATGAGTTAAGAAGTATAAATTTTTCAGTTTTAATTTCTAATTAAAATTAAATGATTTAAAGCAACCAGATCAATGCATGCAAATGTTCAGTCTTAGATTAATTTTCATGAAATGCTGTAAAGCAAATCCTAGATGTGTTTTAATAAAGAAAATAAAATCCACTAGCACATGAAATTAAAACGTAGCAGACCAAAAAGACACAGCAAGATCCATTACAAGAGTGCTTTTCGTTCTTGCTGTAATATTTTGGCATCACGTTAACACCAAAAAATTCTATGTTTCTTTCATTCTCTGCAGCTCCCCAGATGAGCCATTTCCGTTTCTCCAACCCATATTTTGATGTAATCTAACAGTGATTTTAGATCTTCTGCTATCAGCTGCTGGACAGTTCAATTCAGTGAGCTCACTGTCAGAAATAAAGAAGGAAAGGAGGGAGGGAAGGAAGGAGGAAGAGATAGGAGGGGAGGGAGGGAGGGAGGAGAGGAGGGGAATAAAATACTCCACATTGCCTGCTCCTGGCTCATCTACGATGGTGGGATGTGCCGGTCCTTGACGAATAGATGACATGGAAACGGATGTTCTCAGTAGTGTCCAGTAAATGTCACAGGGTAGACTTCAGAGTTGAAAGTTGCGACTTCGCTTCCTAACTCTCTGGGTGGCTGACACTGCCTCTGTCACTGGCTCGCCTGCTTTGTTTAACCAGCTGTGCACAGAGCCAGTATGTCTGTACTGTCTGCTGTTTGTGGGCAGGCTCGTAGCTCAGCCGCCGAGGGGTCATGCTTGTTCACTGACAGTAGAGGGGCACCTAAGCTGAGAAGGAACTCCAGGGTTGAACCTCTCGGCACCGGCAACATTCTCACCAGTGTCCATTAACAAGGTTCAGGTGAGAAAAGGCTTTTACACGTCGCATCCTCTGAAGGGATGTTTCCTTCTTAGACGTAGTAGCAATGTTTGCTTCTTTACCATGTACAGACACACAAAAGACATGCTATTGTTGAATGTGTTTGTACCCCAAGGCATTCATCATGATCTGTACAAGGGGAAGGAAGACACGGTTTAGTTGACCAAAGGGTTTTGTCACACAATAGCAATAGCTATTTTTTCTGCAAGCAGGCAGTAATCACTGTGTTACACAGTGACACACACCTACCAGGAAATCTGTAAGGACCTGCTGTTCTATTATCCTGGCAATGGGTACTATTTAAATAAAACTGCCTACGTAGACTGTACCTCAAGGATGAAATATTTATTCTGCAATGTAAGAAGTTGAATCCCTGCAGAAATTTCATGTTATGTTTAGTTATGTAGGGACTGTCCATCCTGTGTTTCATGAAGTTCATCTATGTCAGTTAAAATAAATGGTCTCAAAATAAGTATTACAGAGTGTAATATACATATCCACATATATAAATATATATAAATATACACAAATGAACCTGTAATATTTTCCTGTAATCCTTACCTTTAAAAATAACTAAAAATCTCACTTTCTTTTCCAAAATAACATTACCAGGGAAAGAATATTATTTCAAGGACTCGGCGTCGTGTTGAGCTAAATAATTTCCCGGCGTTGGCATGGAAATAGTGAAATGTAATTAATTACAATTCCTTGAAGCAGAGGGGCTCACTGCCGTCTCCTCGCTAACACCACAGGCTTTTCTTCATACTAGCACCGTTTCATCCCCGGTGTGAGATTGATTTGCATATGCTAGTTCCATCCTCAGGTGGATGACAGGCAGAGACGATATCACCCCTTTTTTGGGAATACTATGCTCTCAGGGACTGTCTGCTGTCAAGTATTTAAACATTCACTGAATTATTCCCAAGAACTCGATGGCAATGGCAGAATCAGGATTGCTCAGGGTAGTGTATGTATGTCCATGCCACTCTCTCACTTCGTCCCAGCTTGCCCTTCCCCCTCCCCGCGTCCTCAAGTCCATTCTCTACCTCTGCGTCTTTATTCCCGTCCTGCCCCTCGGTTCTTCAGAACCATTTCAAAAAATAACTTTAAAGAGTGAGTCTCCACAGCAAAAATGGGTTAGGAGTTTGTGAGCCAAGAGGTAGGGAGGTGATTTTATAGTTCATGTTATATCACTTAGTACTTTGGAGTTTTCTCAGATAAGTACCCTTTAAAATATATTTTTAATGGAGGTATAGTTGGCATATCACAATATATTAATTTCAGGTGTATAATATAATGATTTCAATATTTGTATACAATGTGATTTGATCACCAAAATAAGTCTAGTTAACATCCACCACCACACATAGTTTCAAACTCTTTTGTTGTGATGAGAACTTTTATCAATAAAATCTACTCTCAGTAATTTCACATATACAATACAGTATTATTAACTACAGTCACCATGCTGTACATTACACCCCAGCATTTATCTTGTAACTGGAAGTTTGTAACATGTGACCTCCTTTACTCATTGGATAAATACCTTTTCTATAAAGTTCTAGACCTGGGAAATAAATCTTCCTCAGAAAACAGCATTATATGAGATCTTATTGTTTTTAATCTAGGTATGAATTTTATTTGGGGGGAATTGATAAAAACTTTTTTTTTTTTTTTTTTTTGCGGTACGCGGGCCTCTCACTGTTGTGGCCTCTCCCGTCGCGGAGCACAGGCTCCGGACGCGCAGGCTCAGCGGCCGTGGCTCACGGGCCCAGCCGCTCCGCGGCATGTGGAATCTTACCGGACCGGGGCACAAACCCGTGTCCCCTGCATCGGCAGGCGGACTCTCAACCACTCCGCCACCAGGAAAGCCCGATAAAAACTTTTGAAAATGAACCAAATAGTGAGCCCTAGAAATGAGGGTTGTTATATAGATTACATTATGTTACACTGTACGTTAGTATATTGTATACACTTTAATAAATTTTACTCTTCATAGAGGTAGTTTGTGCTCACACAGAAATATCTGATTAATTAGTAAAGGCAAGACAGCAACCTCAAAATGTGAGACACCAGTCTACATATCCAGAAGCAGGGTGGGTGCTTCCTGTACATGGAATCACTACACAATTTTACCTACACCAGAGGCCATCAGTGTGCTCACAGAATTAAGTGAAGTTTAATAAATCAACACAAAAGCAAATCCTATATATATTATTATTAAATGGGTAACCAAAGTAACATGGATAATGACATGGAAAATAGGAAGAAGTTGGCACTCTCCTTATGCATCACAGATGAAATACAATGAGAAATACCTAGAGTCAGGTGATTCTTCCACTTGACTTTTTCTTCAGTTCACTGAATTTAACATCAGTGGAGTGGATTTAAAAGCTCTCTATATCCTACTTTATTCACAAGCACAATTTTGGAAAATGGCGTTTTGACATATATCCATTCAATGGCTATTTATTGAGCAGCTACTGTACTGAACAGTATTCTAGTAACCTGGGAATTATCAGTGAATAAAGAGACCAAGCAGAAAACCATGGGGCCAGTGTTCCAGGCAGAAAGAGCAGGTAGACCATACAAAGGTTACAGTTATCATTTTTAATGTTAGTAACAAATGAATAGAGAAAGCAGTTGCTTATGTTCCTCAGTAATTACTATCCTGTAAATTCACTGTGCTCTTTGAATTGCAGCTTTATTATTTTATTAGTTACCAATCAATTTTGTATAAAAAGGATGAATAGCAGGACTAGACAAAAATTATCTCTAACAAATATATGTTATATATGTTATAATATTCAGATATATATATTGCATGTATAACATAAGAATATATGTAACACATATTTGATTTGTAACATATACAACATATAATCTAATAATGCATATATAATTATATCTATTATCTAATATAATTAATAATATAAATAAAATATAATAAATTATAAGTTACAGTTATTTATAAATTATATATATTTTAAAATATGTACAATTTATAATGTCATATATTATATTGCAGTGCATGTAATACGAATGTGTATGCATACCTTTACATATTTATTTTCTTCCCACTATATTATTCACTATTTAATTTCATGAAATAAAAACGAATCATTCTTTTTCACCTATGGTAATTCGGGTGAACATTTTTTTTGTTAAACATATAACACAAATTTATATTTCTCTTTTCCTTTGCCATAATAAAATATTTATTTAACATGTGTACCAGGAACATATACTATTTTTATTTAATCTCCGTCTGTAAGTGTAATATCTGTGATAAAGATAGATGACTATTGGCTGAAACTGAGTATCAGACTCTGATGCTTACAGTTAAGAAAAGTAGTTCATTTTAAGCTTCCTGGAGAAAGCAGTCAGCACACATCTCTCCATATGTTTAAAGAAAAATGGCTCTGAAATCAGTTTCTTTGGCCAAGATGCTATTATGAGGCAAATTATGTTAACACATCAAGTCATTAATGGAATATACAATTTTAAAGCTAAAGTGTATTGGAGAATTAGTTATTTTTCATGGTGTCTGGAAAATAATAATCCTTCATATTGACTAGGTAGAGCTAAGATCCCCATATAGTGAGTTTTTATTCCATGATATGGTCTAATAGTTTATTTAGACCCAACTTTCTGCTAAAAACAACTTGAATTTTGGAGGAAAAATGCACTTTTTAAAGCATTATTGTCCTCAAGAATAGAAGAATAATGTCTAAGTTGGAAGCTCAAACATGAAAAAGTAAGCAGAAAATTAAAATAATAAAATTGTAAAGCTACCAAATATTTTTCGTTGAAATAAGTGACAATTATTTTAGCAGTTTAGTTCCTCAAATCAAAATTGGATGTCTGAAGCTAGTGGGGTGGTACCTTCAATGTGCTCAATTTACAGGGTTGGGGATTATTGTATTTATAGAAATATCATTTTCTCTCCAAATCCAAGTCCAAGATAATTATTTTGTATCATATGCCATTCTGAACTCACCAAGGATTTTTTCTTTTGGCATGAAAATGCAGAAGTCCATACTTTTCTAAAGCAAAATCAATTTGAAAAGAAAAAAAAATTTTTTATGACTTCTAAGGAGAGAAATTGAATCTAATGTTAAAAGTAATAAAAATACTTATTTCTTCCAAAGCATTTTTCTTGTTAGATTTGGGGTGTGTGTGTGTGTGTGTGTGTGTGTGTGTGTGTGTATGTATGTGTGTGTGTTGGCTTCATATTTTTTTACCTTCCTAGCGGAAGGAGGAATGATTTTAGGATGCTTTCCAAAAGCTTATTCTAGTAAAGACTAGAGCATATTTTTAATTGAATCATTCTCAACTTTGAGGAAAAAACTCTAGCTTAGTGAAGGAATATTCTGCTATAAGTGAACAGAATTTGAAGTGGAAAGAAAGAATACATATTCTGCATTCATATACATATGATCTGTATGGAAATGAGCTAAGGTTTAAAAATGGATGTGCTTCTCTAATTTGCAATTAATTATGATAAAAGGGTTTGGCCTGATAGCTTTTTAAATTGCACAGTAACTTATCTGGAAACGCCACAGAACTAAGTCTTGTTTTTCTGGGGCAGGTGTGGAGTGTCAGACGTGTCGGTTCATTTAATAAGTAGGCTCAGAGACGATACATCTGTCTTTTACAATTTAGAGAACTTTCCTTGAGAAAGTTTGTGTTTTGTCTCAAAAAAAAGGAGTTAAGTCTAGGACTGCGCCATTTTCCTTTTTTGTCAGAAAGTGCTAAAAAAACAATAAAGTTGGTCGTGGATGAACTGATGTAGGTTTGGAGAAGGAAAAATTTTAGGTCTGTGCTCCTATGTCAGATTCAATAGAGGAATCTTATATATGATTCTATCAGCCTCCACGCTGCAAGAGAGATAAAAGCAAGTTAACGTACGTTTGTAATATTTTGAAATGAATCAGAAAGCGTAAAGATGATTTCTTTTCTCTAGGTATGAGATTAAGTGCATAGTGAGATAGAGAGAGTGAAAGACAGAGAGAGAGAAATAGAGAGAGGGAAATATACAGAAAATTGCTAATAGTTTGTCCCCTGGAAACCCATATAGCAATTAGACTCCCCCAGGGTAGTAGATCAGCACCGTAGGAAACGGGGGTGAGGGGCGGTGGCACGTGGAAGCACGGAGATGGACTAAGCTTCTGTCAGAGCAAGGGTGTGTTTGTACGTCCCATTGTATCCAGTCCTTTCACGGATGAATTATTCTCAGTGTAGACATCGGGACTCAGAGTGGACAAAATACCACTGTCACGGAGATTACGAACGGCTCCCCATTATCCTGTCAAGGAAGTTAAACTGTGTACACTCATCCTTTAGTCATATCAGAGACGTCTAGATAAGGGTTTGCACTACGTAAACACATAAATCTCAAGAGAAGGGTTAGGACACTCCCAAGACGCCCGCAAACTGCTCACGATTCCTACACAAAAAGGCTCTTTAAAAACAAGTAGAGTGCACATGCCCCTGTGTGTTCCCAAACTAACACATAGCTCAGTCGATAACATACACAGAAACAACACTGTGAGAATTTCAATGATCTACCTTTTCATGAATGAATTAGCATTTAAAATTCAGAGCAAATGCAAATTGTAAATAGTGGCTTCAACTGTATTTGGCCTCGTTGGAAATATCTTAAATACACAATAACATGTTCATTTAATGTTTTCAGGATTCAAATGAATATTATAACCTTGAAGCAAAAACAAGAGCTTAAGGGAAAAAAGAATGCTTATAGTTGTTTTTTAAGTATCAAGACTATGGAAACAATCCCTTGTGTGAAATAAATTGGAAGCCCTTTGTCCTCTACAAAAACTCATTAAAGAGGAGTCTTGGGCATGAAATGTACAGCATGGGGAACATAGTCCATAATTATGTAATATATTTGTATGGTGACAGATGGTAACTAGACGTACAGTGGCGATTTTGAAATGTATGGAAGTATCAAATCATTGTGTTGTGTAACAGGAACGAACGCAGTGTTGTGGGTCAATCATACTTGAAAAGCAAACAAACTCATAGAAAAAGAGGTCAGATTTGCGATCACAGGGAAGGGTGGGAGAAGGCGGAAGTGGATGAAGGTGGGTCAAGAGATACAAACTCGCAATTATATGATAAATAAGGATTAGGGACGGACTGTACAGCTTGGTGAATATAATTAACACTGCTGTGTGTTGTGTATGAAAGTTAAGCGAGTATATCCTAAGGGTTCTCATCACGAGGAAAAACCTTTTTTTCTATTTCTTTAATTTTGTGTCTGTACGAGAGGACACATGTTCACTAAACGTATTGTGGTCATTGTTTCATGTTGCATGTAAATCAAATCATTGTGCACCTGACACTTACACAGTGCTGGGTGGCAATTACATCTCAATAAAACTGGAAGAAGAAAAAAAGAAATGCTTAAAAGAATAAGAAATTGTTCTCATCCTTGTTGGTTTCTTATAAAAATGAGTACATGTGCAGGTTTTATGTCATGTCATCCAGTGAGGAAAGTCGCCGATTCATTAGAAAAAGTAATAAATAGGATGTGGCGCTTAAAATGCGACCTCCCCATCATCACGGATGCAGAGGACTCAGGCTCCTGGAGTCACACGTGGCCATCCCAGGTGCACAGGTCCCCTTGCTTTTGCCCTCTCTCCATCACCGTGGGTCAAGGTGGGGGCCCTACCCTGCTCCAGGACCCACCTCCCCTTTCTCCTGTATCTCTATGGAAACATTTAATGATGGGTCCCCTGACTGTCACCCCGTAGGTCTCCCTGCCTTTTGCTCCACAGCTCTCAGCCTCATCGCTTCTATCGAATCCATCTGGCTGACATCTTGATGCCCTTTTTTGATGATGAGAAACAATGCCGTATTTTATTTTATTTTTTTTTGCGGTGCGGGCCTCTCACTGTTGTGGCCTCTCCCGTTGCGGAGCACAGGCTCCGGACGCGCAGGCTCAGCGGCCATGGCTCATGGGCCCAGCCGCTTTGTGGAATGTGGGATCTTCCCGGACCGGGGCACGAACCCGTGTCCCCTGCATTGGCAGGCGGACTCTCAACCACTGCGCCACCAGGGAAGCTCTTGATGCCCTTTTTTAAATTTCATGTCATTCTCCCATGGGAGCAATGTCTCACCCTCTAATCTCTCTGGCTTCTAGAAAATAAACTGAATACGAAATTTTTATTTATTTAACAAGGCTGTGCACATTCCCTGCCCTCTGCCCCACATCTATCCTTCCAAACTCTTGAAATTTGTCAACACCACTCTTTAGAGTCCAGTTGTATCCTGATCTAAAGGTTATTGAAGAGTTCTCCTATATGGTGATGGATGAAAACTAAAGTTTTGTTGGTGAGTATACTGTAGGGTATATAGAAATAGAAATAGAATGTTGTAACATGAAAAAAGTTCTAAACTGTAGACATTACTATTTATATATTCTATCAGGGATCATAATATTTCTTAAATTGCTTCTAAATATCTAATCAAACAAGTTCAAGTTGACCCTTGAACAACACGGGGGTTACAAACTCGGACCCTCCACACAGTGGAAAATCCGCATTTAACTTTACAGTCAGCCTTCTGTATCTCTGGTTCTGCATCCCTGTATTCAACCAACTGTGGGTCATGCAGTCCTCATTTAATGAAAAACAAACCAAAAAAAGCCCACAGACAAGCAGACCGTGCAGTTCAAGGGCCAACTTCGTATTGAAAAATACCATTGCAAACATGACACCAAAGAGAAAACATCTTGCCTTCACCTCTGTGTAGAAAGAACATTAAGATTTACAGTGAAAATTAACATATTCAAAATGTATATTTACTGTCTCTTGCTCTTCTACACTTCCCACAAAATAGCTGTAAATAACTAGAGGTGCAAAATTGCATTTAAAGGCCACGGTAAGGGACTTCCCTGGCGGTCCAGTGGTAAAGAATCTGCAACCCAATGCAGGGAACGTGGGTTCGATCCCTGGTCGGGGAACTAAGATCTCACGTGCTGCCGCGGGGCAACTAAGCCCTCGCGCCACAAATACTGAGCTCTCGTGCCTCAACGAGAGAGCCCGTGTGCTGCAAACTACAGAATCCACGTGCCCTGGAGCCTGCCCGTCACAACTAGAGAGAGAAAACCCGCACACCACAACTGGAGAGAAGCCTGTGCGCTGCAACGAACAGCCCGCATGCCGGAACGAAAGATCCTCAGTGAAAACACCGTGTGCCACAACTAACACTCGACACAGCCAAAAAAAATAAGCAAAATAAATAAATATTTTTTAAAAAATAAATAAAGGCAATGGTAGACCCCAAAATGAGGATTAATGTTACTGTGTGTGAAGCAAGGGAAAAAGAAATGCTCTGCAACTCACAAGTACGGTCACCATTCAGCTCTTTTTTTAAAATTAATTAATTATTATTATTTTTTGGCTGCGTTGGGTCTTCGTTGCTGCGTGTGGGCTTTCTCTAGTTGCGACGAGCAGGGGCTACTCTTCGTTGCGGTGCACGGGCTTCTCATTGTGGTGGCTTCTCTTGTTGCAGAGCACGGGCTCTAGGCACGTGGGCTTCAGTAGTTGTGGCTCATGGGCTCAGTAGTTGTGGCTCATGGACTCTAGAGCGCAGGCTCAGTAGCTGTGGCGTACGCGCTTAGTTGCTCCGCGGCATGTGGGATCTTCCCAGACCAGGGCTTGAACCCTTGTCCCCTGCATTGGCAGGTGAATTCTTAACCACTGTGCCACCAGGGAAGCCCAATATTCAGCTCTTAAGTTGAATTTTGATGTTCGACGCCCCTGCACTTGGTGCAGCGTTTCCATGTATTACCGTTTCCACGTATTACCGATACCTCTATCCTTTGCTGCTACAAATGGTTCTCTCTTTTCAGCTCATTTATGTTTGCCTTCTTACTCAGCCTAAAAGCGAAGGTCCTCCATTAAAGTCACTCCCTCATGAGCAGGGCTTTCCTATTCTATAGGACTGGCCTGAATAAACCATATCTCTGATTCAGCCAGCCGTTCAACCAATCCTTGACCTGCCCAGAATGTGTCAACATCGCTAGAGAAAACACACAATTGAAGGGGAATCTAACCTCCAAGGCAGGAACACAGATATCAAACGCATGCTTTGGAAATGTCCATGGATGCTTTTTGAGTGAACAAGCTCATTCTGAGATGAATACTCTTACTCTCCCTTCAAACCCTTTCTACCCTCTGTGCTGTCCCTAAAGATACCGCCTTGTGCCGCACTCAGAAAATGAAACTCTTTGGAAGGGACCTCTCGTGGTCCCAGTTCCATCAATCTTCACTCAGACTTTACCCCTTGCTGTTATAATGGACCACGTGTACCACTTCTATCAAAACTTCCCACATCCACTTGGTTGTGGACTTCTTCCCTGATAGCCTTCTCTGTTCTCCACCATGAAGATGACCTCTTATCTCTTTTTCATCATGAGCCCATCTGTATATATATTTTTCTCATCAGCAAATAATTATGCTCTCTTATATTCCATGTCAGAACACAAGAAACGTGTTTCAGAGGCCCATTTCTAATGTTCACAGCCACCTTATTTTTCTGCATCTTCTTAGAGAAAACAAACTCTTTAAGAAAAAACTTGCCTCTCCTAATCTTTTCCCTCACAAGAGGTGGTTGGTCACACGCTGTCGTTTTGTAGCCTACAGAAGGCTCATGAACACATTGGCAAATTGCACACACACCCCTCTGTCTGCAGCATGTATTGCATATAATATGGTGATCATCTCTTCCTGGATGGTTTTATGGAATTCACCTTCAAATCCATTTTCACCTGCTGTCCTAAGATTATATTGCTGTATTTTATCCGTGTCAGTGACTGTACTAAGTGTTCTAATTCTTCTCAAATCAGAGTTGATAATCGCTACTTCTCCAGAAAGCCATCCATTAGAATAATGGTGTGGTTGTTCCTTCAGAATGGTCCTCTTCTAACCTTAGAAGAGGCTCACGTAACAGGGAGATTTTAATGACTCCACTTTACAAAAACATGGAGTCCGGGCAGCTTGACGCCCCTTAGAGAATCAAGTGCAGTCAAATCACTTGGGCAGTGAAATGCAGGGATCTCTGTGATTTGTCCCAAATCTACTGGTGCTGCAAAATCTCAACACACTAGTCTTTACCATTTGGGGCCGCACTCAGATGCTCCCCACACACACCCTTGGAGCAGGAAAATATGGCGTCATGCAAAGTGGACAATCAGACATAATTACTGGGCGAGTGAACGTAGGAGCGTGGGCGATAAATTACACCCATCATAGATGACCTTCGGCTCTGCTATCTACTATGTGAATTTCTTAGGCTTTTATGACATTACCTGCAAACGTGAGAATCATAGTGACTTTTATAAGAGTGAACTATTCACGAAAAATAGACCATGGTACTTGGCATTTAAAGAACAAGTGTTAGTTAATAGCATTATCTTTTAAGTTTCCTTTATGACTTTTCTCCCTTAACATTTAGATGGTGATTGCCAGTGAAAATGGTCGCGTTTTTCAATGATCTCAGTTGGAATCAATTGATCTAACTATTGTGCTTCCTTAAATTTGTCTTTCTGACGTTCTTACAGCGTCTTTCATAATTGTCTCGTCGTGGTTCTCTTTATAAATAAATTTATGATGGTGGAGGACATTGTCAATCTTTTCTTCATTTTAGCTGCAGTCACGTCTCTGAAAGTGCTGTAGACACTAGGCAGGCATTCGTTCTTGATGAAAAAGTGTCAGAATAAATGAATGGAGAGAGTTTCTTGTATAATAATGCATTCATAAGATTTTAGACTGGAATAAGCTTATTTAAAAAACAGGTACATTTTATTGCTATACATTTATTAGTTAACTTATTCCATTATTGCACACAATTGATTAATATTTTAGTATTAGTATTTTCTATGTGTATGCTGCATATATAGGGAGATGTATATATAATGGACATAAATATATCAATCATATATGTATTGATAAATAAATGCAGCATAGATATAGAGAGAAATATTGGTGGATATATCCATCAGGGTTCAATCAGATGAGCAGAAACAGTAAAGATATATAAATAGGTAATACATAATGTATTAATGTAATACAATTACAATAATTGTAATACATTTATATTATCTATGTATAAAATATATCTTAGATATACTATAATGTAGTATACAAGCAGGTGTCTCAGGTGAATGTGGTGACGTCCTCAGTCTAAAAACCATAGACAGCTTTTCACAAACAGAAACTCACCTCACAGGCTGCAGCTCATGGGCACGGATCAAGCTGTCGTCCACAGACCGACTGACTCACTCTTTGTATCCTGTGTGTGTGTCTCTCTCTGTCTCTCTCTCTCTCTCTTTAGTCATCGAGTTCCTCTGCAAAAAGTAGGCATCCAGGAACATAAACCTGCACTATCATCTCTCCAGATCCCTTTGTTTCTTACATTTATAAAATGTTTACTTTTCACAAAATACATATTTCACATCCAAATCAGAGCTCCCACATTCTCCCGTCAAGAGAATGACCGACATCTCCGACACTCTGACATCAGGGCACTCTTTAGCTCGGAGGGATTTCTGCTCCATCACCTCTCAGCCTCTGTGATGGCAACATGGTCTCCCCATGTGCTTGTCAAACTGCGATGACAAGGCAACCTTGAAGGATAAAGGTGCTGATAGGAGCAAGCCATAAAGGAGTGAAATGCATACTGTTTACTATTTCAGACAGCCCTTTAGTACACAGTTCTAAAATCCACAAACTCTAAAATCCATAGCAAAGAGGGAATACGTATCTTCGCTTCTATTCTCCATTCTTTCACCATGTCTCTCTGCTCCCTCAATTTTCTTTTATTTTCTCCTGATACCACTTCAAGTGTTTCCTTCGAGCTAGGTTGGAACAAAAAAAGTGAAGGAGAACGGAAAGAAATGAAGATGCTGCACATCAAAAGATCATTTCTCTTTACGTTTGTGTAACATGAATAGCTAATAGATGCAAAACAAAACAAAACCAAAACAAAAAGGAGAGAGAGACAGAGGGAGAGGAAGAGAGAGGGAGAGAGAAAAGGGTCATTTCCTTTGGAATCCACCAGCTACAGATTTGAAGTTTGGGAATACAAATTCCTACAGTAAAACTGGGAAAACTCCTTTTGCTAATATTTCCATGTACTAAGTCCAAATGGCCATAGCTTGCTCCCCTTTACTTAATGCAAAGCATAGAGGAGACACTAAACAAAGTATATCAATTGATTAAATTCACAAATTTCGATGAATGATTCAAACAGCCATAGGAAAACATAGGTGACCAAGCCAATCACTTTCACTAGTAGGCATACATTTTTACTCGATTTACATGTGCAAGTGTCTGCATAAACATTATGAACTGAAGAACCATGAACATATGCTGCATTAAATATTAAAAATGTCCCTGCCTTATGTTAATCCTACATGCTGAAAACTCAATGTTTGGAACGAATTGCTTGTCAGTGGTTACCGTAATCTGATTACATTTCTTAATAAACTGAAAACTATTGATCTGGGACTTCCCTGGTGGCGCAGTGTTTAAGAATCCGCCTGCCAATGCAGGGGACAGGGGTTCGAGCCCTGGGCCGGGAAGATCCCACATGCCGTGGAGCAACTAAGCCCGTGCACCACAACTACTAAGCCTGCACTCTAGAGCCCGTGAGCCACCAATGCTGAGCCCACGTGCCACAACTACAGAAGCTCGTGCGCCTAGAGTCCGTGCTCCGCAACAAGGGAAGCCACCGCAATGAGAAGCCCGCGCACTGCAAGGAAGAGTAGCCCCCGCTCGCCGCAACTAGAGAAAGCCTGCACACAGCTACGAAGACCCAACGCAGCCAATAAATAAATAAATAAACAAACAAACAAACAAATAAATGTAACAGCAAAAAAACCCCAAAACAACCATTGATCTTAAGGAAGGATAATTAATATGGGTTCTCTCGCCCTGGCATCAACTTCTCGTAGCTGTGATCTCTTGCCAGCGTAAAGGACTCAGGAATGAGTCAGTGACCCATGCGGACCTCACATGCGGGCCACTCAACCATCTCCTAAAAATTATTTCTGACATAATAAAAACACTCAGAGACGGATTGCTGGAATATAAAAACGGGTGGTTAGCTTGTGCAGTGTAATCTGTAACCATCGGGAAATGCCAAGTAGCTGTTGTGAAGAGTTTACCTGTAATACGCTGAAGGTTCTATCGGGGTCTTCGTCAGGTTACAGTGGTGAGAAAACATCTGCGTGGAGGCATGTAGAGGATGCTCAGGAAAGGGTGCAGAGCTCCTGGAATGGCTACACAGAATAAACGTTGTTCTGAGGGTGCTGTCTTTAGTGATAAAACAGTAGCTTACTGTCTTAGGCAAAGGAGCATCGCATTTGACTGACTTCTCACTTTTTTTTTTTTTTTTTTTGGCCTCACCATGCGGCATGCGGGATCTCAGTTCCCCGACCAGGGATCAAACATGCGCCCCTGGCAGTGGAAGCGCAGAGTCTTAATCACTGGACCAGCAGGAAAGTCCCTCTGATTCACTTTTAACAACGCAGTCGAACAATTTCATCTTTGCTCTCTCCATCTACTCTTCAAAGATTTTCATTCCAATTATCAAGAGAAGGCACTTCTAAAGTGGCACGCATCTTGTGTTCAGTGTTCCTGCTTTACTCCCGTTCATCCACCACGTAGTTAGAAAGCGGCTGATAAAATATCTATATTTTATAACGTCCGCTGTCTCAGACGCATAAACTCTGTCAGCCGTTACGGATGTTCTGCATTTGTTTTGCATAGGAACGTATTGCTATTAAAAATAAACAGACTTTTAAAAATTAATTGTTATTAGCACGTAGCTGACGTACGATGTTGTGTTACTTTCTGCCGTTTCACAGCAAAGTGAATCAGTTATACATACATATACCCACTCTTTTTTAGATTCTTTTCCCATATAGGTTACGACAGAGTATTGAGTAGAGTTCCCTGCGCTATGAATAGGTTAACACAGATTGAATAATTGTATATACATCTATTTTTATACAAAACAATGTATACATATGTCAAGTTATTTACATAATTGTCTCACTGTTTTCAGTGAGGGACTCCAAGTTTTGAAAATTTAATATATTAAAGCCATGTTTCTCAAAATGTTTTCAGGTGCTCCTAGGTGTAACTAGAAAAACAAATCAGTGTTTTGCGATTAACTAGGTCTGGGAACCTATGAGACATGGTTATTTCCTCTCAGGCGTCCAGATCCATTGCCCCGCGTGACTCTTCATGGGTGGGATAGGGAATGTTGTTTCCCCAGCGTCTTTTCCCCACCATGTACCTTCGGAGACCAGGTTCCGTGGAGCCCCATTTGGAAAGCTTTGCACTGTGGCTTTACTCCTCGCGGTACCGGCTCGTCAATGGCTGACCTGCCTTGTTGGATCAGACAGGGGTGCACATGTGGAAGATGAAAGCGCCTTGTGTGTAAGAACCCAAGAGAGGTGACAGGACCAACACACTCACGTCCTCAGCAAAACTCTTCCGTACGTGGCTGCAGGACACACGTACTCCCTCCTTCTGAGACTATGCTTCACCTCTTGCCAGGGAGCATCTTCCCCAGCTGTGTGCACACCTGCTTGCCCTAGAGATGGGCACTGCAGCCCTGTTTCCTGTTATCTTTTTTTTTTTTTTTTAACAATACGCGGGCCTCTCACTGTTGTGGCCTCTCCCGTTGCGGAGCACAGGCTCCGGACGCGCAGGCTCAGCGGCCATGGCTCACGGGCCCAGCCGCTCCACAGCACGGGGGATCTTCCCGGACCTGGGCACGAACCCGCGTCCCCTGCATCGGCAGGCGGACTCCCAACCACTGCGCCACCAGGGAAGCCCTCCTGTCCTCTTGATCCAGGCAGAATGGAACGCTGATCAAGGAGCAGAAAGGTCACTGTTTACCCTGTTCCCTGAAATAACAGGGCATCAAACAGGAAATGAAATCCATGCGGCCTTCAGCTCAGGAGTTAAAGCTTATTTGGGGATGCGGAATCCAGCCCACATTCCACAATTAGCCAACAGGGTAGCCAAGAATACACACCAATTTTGCAGCATAACACGAAGAAAAAAATCAAATACGTGTAACAGAAATTTATCTCATTTGTACTGATCAGGACCTGAATTGGAATAAGCGTACATAATTGATGTACTGGAAACCACTCACATTATACTTGCTTTGTGAGGATAAATTTAGATTTTTATTGAAGACTGCTAAACATGCCTCCTTCCTTCCTCTGATTAACCTGAACTTCTATCACTGAAATTGGCCTCATCATCTTGGTATAGCAAATATAAATGCCTTATCTTCTAATTTCAAACATAATCATCTCCCTGCTTGCATACTGATAAGAAGGTAATCAAAGTGAGACATCTGTAACAGTTTATGTCCCTATAAATATTACCAGTGTATACTTGATGCCTTTATTTTTCAGAGACAAATTTCATGGCTATCTACTTCCCCATGTAGAACTGTCAATGGACAGTTATTTTCCTTTTCATTATGAGTATCTTTCATTTTTACATCTGCCATAGGTGACAAATTTTGTAGAGTCAACGAAAAGATGATTCTTCCTAAAGAATAGGCAGGACAGTAGAGAATTAAAAATGAAAGAACAGAAACATAACATGTAACCACATTTTGCAGTCCCATTTCTAAATGTACTTTAGCTTTAAATCTATTAATAGCTTCTTTGCTTAGGCAAGTCAGGAAACCAATCTCTAATTTTGTCTTTTGTCTTGTGTATCATGTCTCAAGTTTAGAGTAGTTGGGCTGGAGAAAATTTGTCATGTTCACATTTAGAAAAGGGTAATAAAAAATCTTCTAATGAATTTAGGCGTATCTTTTTTAAAAGTCGTATTTAAAGAATACCATTAAATCATGAAAGGACTCACCTCCTTGAGTTAAGTTTTGTTTTCATCTGTGTCCCATTAATTCTCAAACACGAAATCATTTCCACTTCTTGGTCACTGAGAAGCAAATAATATTACAATGGTACTGAGTATCTAATTTTGGTTTGTTGCGAAAACTTGGTTTTCAAGAATCTTTTAAGCCACAAGCAAACAACCTAGGTGCTCAGAACTTTGTAGGACAAATTCTTCTCGAGAAACTACCTCCCAAGATTTTTTTTTTTCTTTTTTCCTCCCAAGATTTTTAAAGAGCATGACGTTAAGATATGTTCTGAAATTATTCAACCCATATTTAATGTGTGCATATATATGCATAAGCAGAAACTTGCCTCTCTGTAAGTGGTAGAGTCTATTGTAGGGACAGCTAAGGTTTTCTCAAGGGCAACTTCAAGCTGGATTAGAATACTACCATCTTTGTAGTTTAATATTAAGTTGATCTATTTCTGTTAAGATTACTGAAAAAATGTTACTTCATAACTTTATGTATTTATGGCTTATAGGTTTGTTATATAGTCAAGACCAATATTGATTAATATTTCATTTATCCTCTGCTTCACTGATGGTCTTTTTGTGTGTGTGTGTGTGGTACGCGGGCCTCTCACTGCTGTGGCCTCTCCCGTGGTGGAGCACAGGCTCCAGACGTGCAGGCTCAGCGGCCATGGCTCGCGGGCCCAGCCGCTCCGCGCCATGTGGGATCTTCCCGGACAGGGGCACGAACCCGTGTCCCCTGCATCGGCAGGCGGACTCTCACCCACTGCGCCACCAGGGAAGCCCTGATGGTCTTGATAGACTCTCAAATTTAAGTTTTTTCCACTTTCAAACCCACTGTAGTTCTCAAGGTCATAGAGACTGCCATTCACATATTTTTTCAATAAGGTCTTTACCACACCGCTTTCTTACAAAGTCATCATTAGATAAATTTCTTACCATAACTTATCTTTGTGTGTGTCTACATTGCGTGTGTTTCCATGAGTAAAACTGTAATCATCAAATCTGTATCTGTAGAAACCTTAATTGAGGTATCTATCACTATCGCCATCTATGTTTGCATCTATGTCTATCCATATCTATCTAATCTGTATCTGCAATGAGATGATAAATAACCAAAGTCTTTATAGGTGGTTGTAAATATTATAGTTGGGAAAGACTTTTCTTTTTTTTCTTTGTAATTGCCTGAGTTTTATGTTTATGTCAAAAAGGTATATATTATTTTGGAATGCATAAGAGAGGAAAGGGAAAAATTCCATTTAAAATGTGATATTGATGCTATAGTAGTGACTCCCCATAAGATATATAAAATAACTTCTGTTTTAGTGCTCTGGAAATAAGGCATGGTCTCTAGCCATTCTGTAAATAGGCTCTCTTAACTTTAAACCAAGAATTGGGAGTAAGAAATGAGGAGTTCATATGTACGAGGAATATTGGTAGAAGTTTACAACCCAATGTTGTGGCTTTATTTCCAGGAAATAAGAAAAATGTATTTGCATTCAAAAGCATGATTTCTTTTTTTTAGGAACTGAAAAACATCTAGAGCAGTGTTTATTTATATATCGATCTTGATGGATAAATCCAAACAATTTAAAATTTTAAACCCAACCATACACAGTTTTACTCTTGTATACAATACGCACATATCCTTGGGTCACTTTCGTTCCCTAACTATAGTAAATGAATCATAATCATATTCATGATTATTGCATTATTGTATGTGATTTTAAGAATTTTTGATACATGATCTAATTATTCATGGTTGGCCAAGAGTAGGATATAGGGGCCGTGCTCTGTCTTTGGGATCAGAATTTACTGCAATTTTTATGTTCCAATTGTTCCTTTCTGGTCACTTCCTTTGCACTGTCCCTTACAAGGTACTATTTATAAAGCAGTACAGCAATTCATTTGACAGTCTTGAGTTCCTCTCTCTCTCCCTTTCCTTCTCTTTGCTAAAATTCTTAAAACTCAATTAGTTCAGTTTTGGTAAAGGTGATTTAAAGAAAAGAAAAAAAAAAAAACTTGGGCACGGCTAAAAGCAGTAAAGTAAAAGATTTATTTACAAAGGTTCATTCTGCACCAACCTCCTGACTAACTAAATGGAATCGTTTCCATAATCACACGGCTTTTCTGGTCTTTGTCTCAGTAATACTAATACGGTTTTGTCACCATTAAAAGCAAAAAGGACAATGTAATGCCTTCCTGCTGTGGTTGATGAACATGTTGTTTGCATATGTGACCCTTCCTTCCCTCTCCCTCTACACAATTTTAATAGTATCTGTTCTTCTAGTCACCTTTTAGCAGCGTTTATGGCATGTAAATAAGTAACATCATGGAAACGGCATCCCTTGTCCTTTGACCTAGTGACAACATCTCCTCATGTCTGGTCCTGCTAGCATTCTTCCCTCTGCTTTTTCTCAGTTCATACACGAGAGTCTATTACTGGACACATTTAATTCCCAGAAGAAAAAATTAAAACGGCCATTATGCTCTATGATTTCAAATTGGTGAAAACTTTGGAAGCCTGCTTGGACAGCAAATCTCATGTTTGGGCTACGTTCTAGCTTAAGCTATGTAACCAGATTTTTCTAACTTATAATAGATTCTTTTTTAAAAATTCATTTTACTCAGATAGAGTTAATTTACAGTGTTGTGTTAATTTCTGCTGTACAGCAATGCGATTCAGTTGTACATATATATATACACATTCTTTTCCCTATTCTTTTCCATTACGGTTTATCACAGGATAACAAATTCTTATATATTCTGGTTATGCTTGTTAACCAGCTGCTAGCGTCTTTGAAAACACACTAGGATGCAGGAGAGTTATCAAACATGGTTTCTCTCATCTGCACTAACCAGGAGCCAATATGTCTCTTCATGGCTACATCTGAAGCCACTCTACTCTCAAGTGAATCCAAAATTTGACATTTCCCACTCTAAGCTCAGTTTAGTAATTTCCTGTGGATTTGGAATTGCACTGTATGTCTTAATTCACTACGGACATATTTAACATATTAATTTTTCTTTAATTCCAGGATTTTAACATTTATTTTAAAATTAGATGACTCCATGCAAGAACTGTTATACATTTATATAGAAACCACACTTTTGTGGTACTGTCCTTGAAAACGGCATTTTTTTTTTTAGAGTATTTGATAAATACATGTTTCTTGAATGACTGAATAGAGAAGTAATAAATAAAGAAGATCTTGGCGCATGTTTAAATAATCGTTATCAGAAAAACCCTTAAATGTTAAATCTGTTTTACATGCGTACCTAAAACTCATGAAAAACTATATATACTCTATAATTCTTATCCTTTTGGACAGGGATATATAGATGTGCATATATGTTGTATGTATACTTCTTTGTGTATATACACATATATGTACAGACACCCATTTTTATGTATGTAATCATATATATCATTGTGTATGTTGTTGTTTTATGTACATTCTTATGTGTATAACCTATGTATGTCCACACAGGAATGTATGCATTGTATATTTTGCATATCTGCAGACACACGTCATTTTTTCCTTTTAATTTTCCTCCGTGTGGTCACCAGCCACACAAATGATGGAGAGAGCCATTCTCATACGTTCTCAACATTTCACTTAGATTATCAGAAAAATGAGTATTTAAATAGGAGACTATTAACTCAATCGTTTAAGCAGAAAATGTTCCGACAATCATCCAAAGATAACTTCCCTCATACCACTTTCTTTTTCATTCCAGGAAGCGGGGGTTTGTAGACCATGATGTTTTCCTGGAAATTATGACATTTGCAAATAGGTACCAGTCAGCTGAAAGTTAGCACAAAGACTTATTAGGCTTCTGCAGTTGGCAGTTGACTCACTCAGTATGGACTTGATTTTTCTCACCTCTTGTCTCGATTTATTTTAGAAAGAAAGTGAAGGAAAAGGGAAATTTTAGACTTAATTAAAAAGACAATTTTGATTTTTCACACTTGAAGCTGCCATAAGAAACAGCATTCACTTACAAAGAGAATAAGAGAGAGGCAAAGGGAACTCATAAAAGCCAATTTTGTATGTTTCAGTGAAGTTTGTTTAACACATGTTTGTTTCCTTCTGTTTTTGATAATCTTTAAAGATAATGTCTGAATGGCTTCTACACTAAGACATAACTAAAAATTAGATTCCACGAAAAAAAAAAAAGCAAGAATGCTTACATTTGAAATATTAGGTATTCTCTTTTTAGTTCTTGGTTGGTTGGTTGGTTGGTTCGTTTTCTCTTTCTTAGGGCCCTGGAAAGAAATTGTTCATCCTGGAGCTAATAAATTATCAAAAAAAGAGCCTGTCCATTTCTTTTATTCTGGTCATTGAAGGGGTCTGATTCAGTGTGGCTGCTCTAAGAATGATAGAGTTGGAGCTTTTATTAATTTCATTGTTGAAGTGCTTTCCCAGTAGGCCACCTACAGAACACTTAACAGAAGGTCCTGAATTGTAGGAGACCGCCAAATGAATTTGGACAGACTCTCATCTGCTCTCCAACTGGACAAGCAGTTAATGGCTGGGGTTTTAAAAAAAAAAAAAAAAGTGAAGCTAAAAGGAGACATTTGCTAATAGACAGCAGAACACGTTTAAAGGGGAGAGTTTGTAATTAAATGCCTTTCATTTGTTGTAGAGGGCTAATGTCTCCTGGAGCTTGACTTCAAAATGGGTCACTTCGCCTCATACCAGAAAATATTTCTTCAGCACAAATGTTTAAGGAGATAATATGAATTTCCTGAGACACGCAAAGACTATCCTTCAACAAATGGGTGTCAAAAGCATAAACAGTTCACAGTTCATAAACGTGTGAAAATAGAATTGCTCATGCATTTATAGATAATTACAGTATCATATATTTCTACTGATCTTCCCAATGGGCTATCTGAAACAATAAGACATTATTTTTGCTCAGTCTTAGACCCCGATCCAAGGTCATTCTCTTACCAACCCTTTGTTTCCAAGACTGAGAGACCTTCCCATCCCACCCCCAGATCACAAAGAGACTTCTGTGGAGCCCTTTTAAGACTGTTGCATGAACTGTCATCATCTTTGCGTGAACACTCATTCTGTAGGCTCCCATGTTGTCAAGCCACAGTACATGAAACAACATGACACGTTCTGACAAACAATCGTTAAGGAAATGCCTGGGACTTGCTGACTCCTCAACATAAGCAAATATTCAGTTTCAAAGCTTTAACTGACATAAATTAAAATGATGCCTAGTTTTGTTTAAAGTTATAATTACCAGAACAGCTTCTATGATTTAAAGAAAGACGCAATGAACAGCATGGTGACTATCATTAATAGTATTGCACATACACTTGTCATTTGCTTAGAGCGTAGATGTTAGGTGTTCTTATCTCATACGCACACACACACACACACACACGCGCGCGCGCGCGCGCATACACAGTAACTATGCGAGGAGATGTTAATTCACTTGTTTCTTATTAAAACAGGAAGTACCATTTAGTCTTTGACTAATCCTTCCTGACAGCTTCTTAACTCCCTGTAACCTGGGAGAGTTCATTGATCCACATTGATATAAGCTCAATCCAGTTGCAATAGATACCTCTTCTCCAGGATTTGATATATTGTCAACTCGAGAAAGATCCTTGAAAATGATTTTTAAAGATAACTTTTTTTTTAATGGTTCATATTTCCTCCCTGGTGCCTAAGGTTGCTTCCATTATTCGAACTGCAACCATTTCACTTAAAATTCTTAAAACTATTTTGATGGTCTGTCTCACTGGTCAAACTTCTTATAACCACTGTATCTATCATTCTATATATTTTTTAAATTAATTAATTAATTAGTTTCTTTTTGGCTGGCTCGGGTCTTGGTTTCTGCACACCAGCTTTCTCTAGCTGCAGCGAGCGGGGGCTACTCTTCATTACAGTGCACGGGCTTCTCACTGTGGTGGCTTCTCTTGTGGTGGAGCACGGGCTCTAGGCCCACGGGCTTCAGCAGTTGTGGCACGTGGGCTTCAGTAGCTGTGGCTCGCAGGCTCTAGAGCGCAGGCTCAGTAGTTGTGGCGCATGGGCTTAGTTGCTCCGCAGCATGTGGGATCTTCCTGGACCAGGGCTCAAACCCATGTCCCCTGCATTGGCAGGCAGATTCTTAACCACTGCGCCACCAGGGAAGTCCCTGTCATCATTATATTTAATACAACTGTAGAAACCTTGCTTTCATTCAATAAGAAGTCCATTTATATTGCAAATACTTTGAATAGTGTCTCTTCCCATCACCCTTATACCCCAAGGGAAAAGGGGTTGTATAATTAACACATGAATCAGCGTTTGTCCACACAATAATATCTACTTAAATCAGCAGAGCTTCATTGTCTTTAGTAAGTGTTGTTGTTTTTGGCTGCATTTCTCCTGTGACCTATTGCCTCCTATCCTTCATCGGCTCTTGATGTCATTTTCGTTGGGTGCAAACAAATTCACTGAGAGCTCAGAGTTGTGGAGAGTACAAGAGACACATGTTCCCATAGACTTTACTGGCAAAATATATTTGGGGAATAAGATAGCACATAGACACCTAAATGAAACTCCGGATTTTTTTTTTAAGTAGTTTGCATTTGATGTGGAGCAAACAATGAAATAGTTCAGAATGCTAAATTTCAAAATGTTTTTACGGATTTCCACTTTAAGAGCAGAGCAATTGAAAGAATGATGTTCAGGCAATAGGTATAGGTTCAGAAAAGGGAATTCAGGGGTGGAGCCCCATATGATTAATGAGGAGACAGCAGCAATGGTGATGACAGGTGACACAGAAGACAAATTCTATTCTGCCCCAATTAATGACTGAAAATGTTCTTGTTTTTCTTGCACAAAATAATGTGTTTTGAAATATTTGTTCTATCTGAGAAATACTTTATTAAGCAAAGAATTCTGCAGTACCATACTCACCTCAAGGGGCGTGTAGTCTATTTACAAAAGAAACTAGAAAATTATATTATAAAATATTTTAAGGGAGATAAAGAATACAAAGGATGAACACATCACGAAGAACCAAAAAATAAAGAAGAAGAAAGTATTTGGATTAAACATGAAAGGATGGGTAGTCTGTCCTCAGGCAGAAATGTGGGTGTTTATCTTCCTTTCCAATACATATGTATAGCATATGGCCCCATCCTTTTTCAGTGATTTAAAAAAATACATTTTTTGCCAACAGTCTTTATTAGATTAATGAAAGTTTCTTCCATCACTACTTGGCTAAAAGTCATGTTTTAAAAAAAATCATAAATGTCTGTTGAATTTTATCATTGATTTCTCAGTTCATAGAAATGACCATGTCTTCATTTTCCCTCTCAGTGACCCTCGTTGAATGCTTTTTAAAGGGAAATCAATCTTTCAAGTGGCGATGATAGTTTAGCTTGTATCAGACGTTTCATTCAACCTATAAGAGCTGTAAACAAAACACAGTCAACTCTTTGAAGTGACTGAGGAATGAACAAAAGCACACCAAGTCTGGCCAGGTATTGTCTCTTGAAATAAGGGAACACACTGGGTAAATTACACATGTATTTGCAACCACAAACATCATTTTAAAAGCTACAGATAAACAACAGTAGACAAATTAAAATAAAACCTTAAACATTACTTGACTAACCTGATACAGGTGAGGTTGGTGTCTACAGGGTAATGAAGTCCAAGGGACAGAAGAACTGAATCAACAGGCCAATAGAAACCTGAAAAACGCCAGACTCAAACCCACCCATGCAATTAACTTCATTAAAAATAAACGAACTTGGGCTTCCCTGGTGGCGCAGTGGCTGAGCGTCCGCCTGCTGATGCTGGGGACGCGGGTTCGTGTCCCGATGCGGGAAGATCCCACATGCCGCGGAGCGGCTGGGCCCGTGAGCCATGGCCGCTGAGCCTGCGCGTCCGGAGCCTGTTATCAGCAAAGGGAGAGGCCACAGCAGTGAGAGGCCTGTGTACCGCAAAATAAATAAATAAATAAATAAATAAATAAATGAACTCAACACTGATAAATTAGAAGGCAGAAATGGACATTTTGGATTTAAAAAGGGAGACTCAGCTCCATGTATTCTAATAGCAGCGCATGGCATCTTTTGCTGCACAGACTCTCTTTCCGAGGGGTCTTAGGAAGTTGTGGGTAGGTTGCTCTATTTCATTGCTTAGTAGAACGCCATTGTGCAAATAGACCATCACTTTTTGATCCATTCTCTGTATGGGGATATTTCCAGTTTGGGGCTGTGGCGGATGAGGCCGCAGCTGGCATTCAAGAACAAGTGTGTTTGTGGACAGTGGCTTGAATCATCTTGGGTAAATACCTAGGAGGGCAACTGCTGAGTTAAGAGAGGCGCTTAGATATTTAACAGAAGAAGGAAGGAATTTGCCAAAGTGGCTGAACTGGTTTACATCCGCACCCGCAGGGCCTGACAGCTGAGCAGCCTCCCTTTTCAGAACTCTGTAGGCTCTATCAGGAGAAACACCGAGGAAGGGACACATGAGCTGTCTTTCCAAGTGCCTCTACAGAGCTAGTCTCAGTGAACTTGGTACACGAAATAAAATACCTACACTGTTACACAGCATCTATAAATAGCATAAACCAATGCCATGGTTTGGAGCATAGAAAATACACCCAATATTTCCCGCAGGATTTGTTGATCATCTTTGGCCTAGATATTATACTAGATCTTAAACCCCTATTAAAATGAAGAGTTTTGGGCTTCCCTGGTGGCGCAGTGGTTGAGAGTCCGCCTGCCGATGCAGGGGACGCGGGTTCGTGCCCCGGTCTGGGAGGATCCCACATGCCGCGGAGTGGCTGGGCCCGTGAGCCATGGCCGCTGAGCCTGCGCGTCCGGAGCCTGTGCTCCGCAACGGGAGAGGCCACAACAGAGAGAGGCCCGTGTACCGCAAAAAAAAAAAAAAAAAAAGTTTTGTCTAATTTAGGAGCAGCAACCAGACATAACACCTTGTTTAAGGATTTATTTTTCATAATTTTAATCACTTTAATGTGTAAAATTCAGTGCCTTTTTGTACATTCACAATGTTCTACACCTATCACCTCCCTCAAGTTCCAAGGCATTTCGTCATTCTCCCCCAGAAAAGTCACATTAAGCATTCTCGAAATTTCCCCCTTCCAGACCCATGGCAGCCAATCCCAGTCCTGTGCACACATCCAAGGGAATTGAAACAGGTGTTGAGACAGGTACTTGCACACGACCCTTCACAGCGGCACCGGTTACAGTATCTAAATGGTTAAAACAACCCCAAAGCCCATCAAAGGATGAACGGATAAACAAAATGCCGTCCATCCACACTGCGGACTAATAAGTCTTTATTTTATGTATTTATTTATTATGGCTTTAAAAACCTCCTTCGTTAATCAAAGTCACGGAACCTCAACAGGGCGCAGTTTGCAGGAGTTCCTTTCCGGGAACTCTTTAGTCTCAGCCGCGTCTAGTTGGGCGAGACTGGATGGGACCGAGGGCCCCGCCCCTGGGCCTGCGCGCATGTCCGCCGGAGCCTCGTGAACGTGCCGGGCCCGGAGCCTCGTCCCGCCTGCGCACGAGGGCCTTCCCGCGCCTGACCCCCGTCACGTGTGCCCGCCCTGCGTGCGCCGCCCGCGCTCACGCCACGCCGCGGCGTCGTCCTGACCCATCAACCTCCGGGCCAGCCTTCCCGCAGGCGCACTGCATGCCTGTCCTCCCCGCTCCTCGCCTGGTGCCTCCCGAAGGGACCCTCTCCTCGCTTACACGGGCAGCATCTCTGCTTGCTGTGCGTCGGGCCAAACAAACTTGGTTTGGTGACCCATTGGGAAGCCAGCGGGAGGGAATCCAGAGGGACCTTTGCCCGAGGGTCGTGGCCCCCGGGGGGCACTGAGAGCTGCTGCGTGAGCAGCGGTGGCCGCGGGTCCCTTGGTTCCAGCACCGGCCCCGGATCCCTCCACGGGCCACCGAGCGCCAGAGCTTGCCTTGGTCTCCCAGGAAGAAGCGGCTTTCGGGTTTGTGTAGGAAGACGCCTTCGGGTGAGTATTCTTGTTACACCAACGCACCTGGCTCTAGATTGTTTTGCAGTTCTATGCAGGTCGTGGCTGGCGGCCCAGCGGGCGGGGTTTTGGAGATGAGAGAAAAGGTTTCAGCTGCTGAGGTCCTCGTTGCTGGGGGAGAGGCCAGGCTCTGCTTTTTGGTCTTGTTTTGGTCTCATTTGTCCCTGATCCTTATATCTGGTTGTGTTGTTAAGAACAGGCTACTGGGGACTGAGGTTTTTGGTGACCGCAGCGAGGACCCTTAGATTTCATTGCTGTGACCACTTGGAAGCAAAGCCCCTACAGAATAGGAGATGGTAAATCACCTTCCTCTTGTGATTCCCTTTAGGCTGCTCCTTCCAGAACTGGGTGACTTTGAGTCATGAATCTATAGGAAAGGAAAGGATTGTTTTTTCCCCCTCCTCCCTCCCTCCCTCCCTCCCTCCCTTCCTTCCTTCCTTCCTTCCTCCCTTCCTCCCTCCCTCCCTCCCTCCCTTCCTCCTCCCTTCCTCCCTTCCTTCCTTCCTTTTTCTTAACACTGCATGGCCACACTACCCTTTAGGCTCCAGAGCAAAAAGGCCTGAATATAGACCCTTCAGTTATAGTACAACTTTGCAACTAGATTTATTTTGTAAACGGGAAGAAAAATGGGCTGAAATACTTGAGGTACAGCCTCTGATGTTATCACATCAGAATAAACCAGTGCCAGTGAGGTGTGAAGTTAGGATCCAGCAGGGAACGCAAAGGAGCCTGTTTTTCTTAATCCTAATGAAAATGCAGGTGACACATCTGACACTCAGACTCTGTCCAGGGCCCTGCATTGTCACCTCCTGGCCGATCCCGGTGCCTTGTTTCCTGACCCCCGAGCCAGAGGTGGAAAGGCGGGGGCAGGGAGGTCTCACCCCAGGAAAGCCTCCTTTGGGGAAAGAATTTTTTTTTCCAGGAAGAGAAGTAGACCCCATCCTCCCAGAGCATAGGGTTCTCTGCAGTGTCCCGGGACAGCTGAGGAGGAGGGTGCCCCCAGGCTCTAGGGTCAGGACGGCTGGACCTGACCTGACCTGGTGCTCACTGCTGGGCAGGTGGGCGCGCACCCCCTGGTCAGTGCTTGTTGAGGGTGACCTCGGTATTGTGCTTTGCAGATACTGCATTTTTCACAGATCGACGCGTCGAGCAATTCTGGTGCCCATTTTCCCACGGCATTGCCTTACTTTCTCACCTGGTAGTCATTCTTGGCATATTTCAGACTTTCATTATTTGATCTGTGATGAGTGGTCTCACTACTCTGAGTTGCAGAAAGTTCAGGTGCTGGTTCGCAAGTTTTAGCAATAAAGTATTAAGGTGTGTACATTGTTTGGACATCAGTCTATACCCATAACAGACTGAAGCATAGTGTCGGCAACCTCTGTATGCACGAGGACGGCAAACAATTCGTGTGACTCGCGTTATTGTGATGGAGTGATTGTGACAGACGTGAACCCAAGATCTCTGCAAAGTCTGCCTGTCTCACGCCCCCGACGGGATCCTGTGGAGTTCTGGGGGCAGGAATGGGTGTCCAGGATCACTGAGGGCCCCCCACCAACCCGCCCAGCACTGTGGAGAAGGGACAGCCTGTACCAGTGTGACAAGTGGGCTGGAGCAGAGGAGGGTCACAGTCTCTCCCGGACCGAACTCTAGTCGGGCTCCAGGCGCTGACTCTGGGCTGCAGCGTCTGTCTTTTCATTTTCCGATTTTAGCAAGATTCCTGCTGAGTCAGTTGAACGACAGCTCCCCAGGCTCAACATCAGACCACCCTCGATAACTGATCAGAGTCTTCACCCCGCTTCCTCCCTTGAGTGAGGTCTGAGCCCCGGGCCTGTCATCAGCACAAAACCTGGAGCTGGGTTACTGGGGTCATTCTGCTATGGTCTGAATGTCTGCGTCCCCCCAAAACTCATGTTGGATCCTCAAGTCCAGTGTGATGCTGTTGGGGGCCTTTGGGAGGTGATGAAGTCATGAGGGTGCCCCCCATAAGTGGGATTAGTGCCCTTAAAATGAGCCCCCGGAAAGCCCCCAGCCCCTCCCCCATGTGAGGACACAGGCGGAGAGGTCTGTGATCCAGAAAGGGGGCCTCACCAGACAGCGCATGGTCTGGTTCTGGTTCATGGGCAGAGCCACATGTTCAGGTTGCAGACACGGTCTTAATTCTTGCTGTAAGATGACAGCGTTTGTAATGAGCTGGATGCATTCGTGAATGGTAGCTTGTTCTGCTGGGTTCAAATTTCCCACTCCAGACTTCAGTTAGCTGACCCCACCCCCACGTGGGAGCTGTTTATGTGGATTTTATATCCTGCAACCTGACTGCAGTCCTTTATTAGTTCTACAAATATTTTGTCAGGTCTTTGGGATTTTCTAGTTAAACAGTGATGTCATCTGCACACAGGGACAGCTTTCTTTCTTTCTTTTCAAATTGTAAACATTTTATTTCCTTGATTTATTATATTGTTCTAGGTAGGTTTCTAGCACGATGTTGAATAGGACACCCTTGCCCTGTTCCTGATCTTAGGCTAAAATCATGCACTTTCTCAATATTGAATATGATGTTAGATGTAGACATTTTAAAGATGGTTACTATCAAGTTGAAAATTCCCCCTCTGTTAATAGTTTACTGGGTTTTTTCCATGAATTTTTACTTTTTTTCAAGTCCTTTTTTTCTGCATCAGTGATATGATTATATGACTTTCTTCTGCCTGCTGATCTGATGGGTTATTTTGATTGAATTTTGGATGTTAATCACCCTCGCATACCTGAAATACATCCCCTTTGGTCATGATGTATAAATCTGTCTATCAATACACATATATATACACAGATATATAATTTTTGTAATTATTATGCTGAGGGTATTTGCATCTATAGTTATGAGAATTTTTTTTTTTTTTTTGTGGTACGTGGGTCTCTCACTGTTGTGGCTTCTCCCGTTGGGGAGCACAGGCTCCAGACGCGCAGGCTCAGTGGCCATGGCTCACGGGCCCAGCCGCTCCGCGGCATGTGGGATCTTCCCGGACTGGGGCATGAACCCGTGTCCCCTGCATCGGCAGGCGGACTCTCAACCACTGCGCCACCAGGGAAGCCCTCCCAATAATTTTTATGATTAATATATTAAATTTTGCCAGTTACTTTTTCTTTATGTATTGAGATGATTATAGGAAATTGAATGAGTTTGCTAGGGCTGCCATAACAATTACCACAGACTGGGCAACTTAAATGACAAAGTATTTTCTCACTGTCCTGGAAGCTCTAAGTCCAAGATCCAGGTGTTGGCAGGGCTGGTTTCCTCCGAGGCGTCTCTCTTTGGCTTGACCTTCTCTCTCTGTCCTTACATGGCCTCTCCTCTGTCCTCATGAATCCCTGGTGTCTCTTTGTGTACCCAAATTTCCTCCTCTTATAAGGACACCACTTATAAGATGGAGTAGGACCCATCCAATGGCCTCATTATACCTAATGACCTCTTCAAAGACTGCATCTCCAAATATGGTCACATTCTGGTGTATTGGGCATTAGGGCTTCAACATAGGAAATTTGGGAGGGGACATATTTCAACACATAACACTAATTTCTTCCTGGATACAGGTCTGTATAATACATACTTACACTCTCTCTTATACTTACCTATATAGAAACCTTTATGACTAGTCTGTATGTCTTTATTTGTTCATGCTCAGCTGTAGACTTCTTTTAGTCTATCTTCTGAGGTAAGTATGCTAGTCATCAATTCTCTACGCCTTTATCTCTGAAGGCATTCATTTGGCCTCCTTGTTTGAAGAATAGTTCTGTTGGATACAGGGTTTTTGCTGGGTAGCCTTTTTTTCTCTCTTTTAGCACTTTGAATATGCCATCCCGCTGTTCTCTAGACCCCATCACATCTGATAAACACTAAGCTGTCAGTCATTTTGAGGTTCCTTTACTTGGTGGGTCATTTTTCTCTTGCCAATTTCAAGATGTTCCCTTTATCTTTGGCTTTTGGAAAATTTCCTATGATGTATCTAGATGTGAATGTCCTTATATTTGTTCTACTTGGAGTTTCTTGAGCATTTGGGAGTAGAGATTAGTTTTTTGTTGTTTGTTTTCTCATTGAATTTGGGAAGTGTTCACCCAATACATTTTCTAATTAAATTTGTGCTTTTTCTCTCTCTTTCCTTTCTGCGACTCCATTAGATGTATGCTGATATTCTTAATGGAATTCCATAAGTCTGTGAGGCTCTGTTCATTTTTCCTCATTTTTTATTCTTATTCTTCCTCAGCATGATCATAACTACTGACCTAGCTTCTGATTCACTGATTTCATTCTTCTTTCAGGTCAAATCTGCCGCTTAGTCATGCTAGTAAATTTTTCATTTATTTTATAACTTTCAACTCCAGATTTTCAGTTTCTTTCTTTTTTAAAAGGAAGTTTGATCTCTTTATCAGAAGCCTTTTTTGGAGGTGTGTTACTGTCATTATACTCATTATTTAAAAAGCTTTTTTTTTTCTTATTTGAAAATATTAGTAATAGCTGATTTTAAGTATTTTTCTCCTAGGACAATATCTGGGCCTTTCCATTAGATTATTTTCTATTTATGGACTATCCTTGCCTCTTTGTTTTTATATCTAATAAATTTTTTGTTGAAAAATTGGACATTTTAGATCATTATAGAGTAACAAATTTGAATTCTGACTTTCTCTGGGATTTCCGTTGCTTCCATTTTTTTGTTTTACTGTTGTCATTTTTTTGAATGAGGGGCTCAGGAAACTTTGTTTTTTGTTTAGTGACCTGCCTGTAATAGTTTTATAGAGTCTCTGTTCCCTGCAGTGTGAAGCCACTGATGTCTCTGCTCAGTTTGTTTCCTTTTCTTTTCTTTTTTGTTTTCTCTTTTTGGCTCTGCCAGATGGCTTGCAGGATCTTCGTTCCCCAACCAGGGATTGAACCCGGGCCAAAGCACTGAAGGCGCTGAGTCCTAACCACTGGACCCCCAGGGAGTTCCCCCACCCCCCACCCCTTTCTTTTAAATTCTTGTTTTTATTTTTAAGGCTGGCTTCTTAGGGGTTAGCCCTGAGTCAGCCTAGCTTAGTCGTCAACCACTGATTGTTCCGTTTTCTTTAAACAGCTTGAGTCAACAAGGCACAAACATCTTGCCCTAGGAGACCCGCGTGTGGGTTGCAACATGCATTCAAAGTGCACGCGGTTTACAGGGAGCGCTGGGCAAGTAGGTAACCAACGCCTATTGTGTCTTTCCTGACGCTGCTGCAGCCCTGCATGTGCATACAGCCTTTTAAATCCCCGGGAACATGCCAGAGGTTTCCAGAGTTGTCCAGGACTGTCTCATCTTCCCCATTTCCCTTAACGTTTTTCACCTAGTCTCTTGCCCGGTCCAGCACTTTGATCATTTGGGGTAGCCATGAGGCTCTTTTTCCCATCATTTCCCACCAATCAATTGCTGTTGATTTTGAAAACACCCCTGATACAGGATTTTTATGCACAGCTGCAAATCAGTCAGCGCACTCCATCAGCAGCAAGGCTGCTGGTCTTTGGAGAGAAGGCGGGACAGCAGCAGCCCTGAGTCAGACACCACAGACCCTGTTCTTTTTAACCAACATTCAGTACTTTTTCTTGAGTAAATATTTTTCGTATTTGTTGTACACCCTTAACTAATTTCCAGAACCCTAACATAGTTGTCTGTGATAAGTTCATAGTTTTGTGAGTTTCACAGTTATCTCGTTGGAGGAGAGAATTCTATGGGCTCCTCATCCAGTCTTCCAGAAGTCCTGTACCAGCCTTCGGGCTTTTGTCCCCTGAAGCTGCTCGTGTAGCCCACGGGTGGATTGGTGGAAATCCATTGGTGGATTTCGGTTAAGAAAATGATGATCTCCTACATGCTAAGCATTTTGTTCATTGCTAGTAGGTCACTGGGAATTCTATCTACCTAAGAAGCGACCCTGACTGTATGTAGGTATCCTGGTACTGTGGTCCCCTGATCATAACGGGTTCTGTAGAGCATTGGACTAATCATAATCTAATCATAATCGGGCTTTGTGCATCACATGTGCAAGGGCTTTGCTTTGCATCTTAACTAGACGCTCTCCCTATGGCTTAACCTCATCAGATTTTAGCTTCTTTCTCGTCTTTGATGACTAATCATCACACTCTAAGGAAAAATGAAGTTATCTCATTTCGGGAAAGAGCTACAAGCACGTGAGGTGCGGTGAGAGGGTATCAGCTGGTGCTTCCTCTAAATTACAGTGTCGGTCATATTATACTGCATCCTGCCGAATCCTTAGGGACACGCACACCCCCATAGCACACGAATGCAGCTCAACCCCGTAATCACTGAGGTGTTTTCTGGTTCTAGTGAGGAACGCACAGGCTCTTTCTTGAAGTAGTCTGACTAACCAGTCCCGCCTCTCAAGCTTCATCTGGTGGGAGATTTATATCCCATTATAAAAGCAGCATCTGTGATGTATTTTCTCTTCTCACCAAGACACTTCCAGGATTTACGCTACACATCCTAAACAGAATTATCTCCTGGTTCTTTGCTTACTCGGTTTTCTGCTGAGCTGTGTGCAAGTTTTCTGTGCATTGCAAGTACGCTCCCTTTCTTCATAGGTATATTGATCGATGTATTTAACCGTTTAGGAATCCAGTAACATCAACAAGGGCATAGGCGATTCACAGAAGGAAAGCCGTGAGTCCAGGATCATGACTTCCTGGGAAAGGAGAAATCATGATGTGAAGGGAAAGGCTGTTCTTATCTTCATATGGGTAATTCTGATGCATTAGCGATGCTAATGCTGCTTATAGCCTTAGGTCGTTGTCTTCTACAAACATGAAAAAAATTAAAAATGTGGTTGAGCTGATTATGTTTAATATGATATTGGCTAGAGTATGAAAGAAAAAAATACAAGCGATTGCTGGGGGAAACAGTGGAAAAATTCTCCAACAGGACTCATTTCACAGAGCTCCGTCTATGCATGTGCCTGTGTGGGGTTGGAGAGAACGCTTCCACCAGCTGCAATTAGTTGTGAGTGATCCTGTATCGGGTCTTATGCTGAGAGCTTCTAAGTTACGTGTTCACGGCTCCAAGACAGAGAAAATTACATACGGTGTAAGTCTGAGATGCTTACAGCTTCTCTAAATCTTATTTATAATTATAAAACGTGTTGTGGCTGCAAGATGATTCGTTCACACTGGGATTCACTAGGTTAATTGTATCTCACAGTTTAGTGCCTCGCAGAATTTCCCCCCTTTGTCCTCAAAGCATCCCACTGTAGAGTCTAGATCAGTGTGATTCTTTTGAATATTTAAATCCAAACACTTATCGAAGTCCTGGCCTTTGCCACCTTGCAAGTTGGACTGTTTTGTTATGCCATTCTTTTTTTTTAAATTAATTTTTATGGAAATACAGTTGATTTACAATGTTGTGTTGGTTTCAGATGTACAGCAAAGTGATTCAGTGATACATATATGAATACAAATATATACTTTTTTAGATTCTTGTCCATTATAAGTTATTACAAGATATGGAGTAGAGTTCTCTGTGCTCTACAGTAGGTCCTTGTTGTTTATGTATTTTATATATAGTAGTGTGTATCAGTTAATCCCAAACTCCTAATTTATCCCTCCCGCCACCTTTTCCCTTTGGTAACCATAAGTTTGTTTTCGGTGTCTGTGAGTCTGTTTCTGTTTTCTAGATAAGTTCACTTGAGCTCTTTTTTTAGATTCCACATAGAAGTGATATCATATGATATTTGCCTTTCTCTATATGACTTACTTCACTTAGTATGGTAATGTCTGCGTCCATCCATGTTGCTGCAAATGGCATGATTTCATTCTTTTTATGGCTGAGTAGTATTCCATTGTGTATGTATCCCATTCTTAAAGCAGTAAGCCCCAGGAAAAAAGCCTTAACCTACTAAAAAACTCAGGAGGTGTATGTATCATGTTTCTACCCACCCAACTGATGTTCTCAGTTCTTAGTTAGGACAGTTGTCTGTGAAAGAGCATGAATGGGGGGGAAATGATCATTGAAGTTCCTCTATTTCAAAGGATCATTTCATAACAGACTTTATAAAAGACGACTGTGAGAATAGGAAATTTGAATCGAGTATCCCAGTGGTGTGTTTTCATCTCGGACACACGTTGGCCTCTGGGACTTTACCTGTTGCAATGACATCTTCTGTGTTTTCCGTTGGGACACGTTTGTCTTTGGTCAGTTCCTCGAACTTGTTGAATTCTTCTTCACTGAGACTACTTCCTTTGGCGGGATTCCATAGCAAATAAGGCAGAAGAGATGTCCGTTAGAACCCTCCATAGTTTATAAAGTATGACCTGGGTCATAACTGTCTAATACTGTGTAATAAATCTCACCATCACCACCACCGCATCCCCCAGCCCCGCCATGCTCCTCACCAGGTCATTTTTCAAGGGAGGTGCATCAGGTCTTCAGATGGTACCATGTGGTAGTGTCCAAATATTGAACACTTTATCACTTTCCTGTTCTTACAACTACTGAGAAAATTACAGACCACTCACCTGTGAGCTAAAGAAGCCCCACATTGGATACAGTCTCTAAAGGTACATCAGAGAACATAATGGCAGGGCCTGAGAGCTCAGAATTCCTCCAAACTCTGTTCCTTTTGAGTTTTGTCTACATTCTAGAATTTGTTTCCTGGCTTTCCTGAACCCTAATCAAGTGAATGAGAAAAAAAATGCTTTGGACTTTTCAGCAAAGCATACTAACCCCATCACACATGCTAATCGGGGAGAAAACTCACGCTTCGTCATTGTCCAAGACAAGCTGCAACCCCCATGCACCTCCAGTGAGGATATAATATCGGAAAGGCTGAACGGGATCTATCAGTGGCCCCGTGTGGTTGGCCAGAGGGCGGAATGATTGAGTTGACGGAGAACATTGCATCTGAAGGATTCAGTATGATTCCGTGGTTATTTGCAGAATATTGGGTTCAAGTCTCAACCATTATTTTAACGATTGTGACAAAAATAAAGCATTTGTGGTTGAGAGGAAGGCAGTGATGCCTGGAAACTGGTGACTCTGCTGAACGCAGAGTTTAAATCTTGGCTCACTTAGGTGTCAGGACCTGGCTACTCCAGTGTGTGATATTTGGCAAGAAACTCATGGACCATCCTGGAATATTTTATCGGATCTCCAGAGTAAGTGTGTATCATATTTTAAGAAGCCACTTGATAGAATCCCTGGTGGATGCATTTCATTTTTTTAGTAGACAACCTTTCAGCATCCCTGACTCAGCCAGCATGAAGTCTGAATTCCCATGTGTGAACACCTTTCTGCTCCAGCGTACTTAATACAAAATAAGGTATATATGCACTTCTGTCCTTAAGATAAAAATACAGATAATATGAATATTTAGTTTGCATAGAATAAGCTACAATATGTACCGACTACTTCAGTCAGGTGTGTGGTCTTGTTTTCATCGATGCTTTCAGCATAGATTACCAGCACGTTCTTTGATACAATAATCAGTTGGAAATAATTTCTACCCGAGACGGTGATAGAAAAAAAAATTCAAACCTCAATACAGTTAACTTTTTTCATTTTCAAATTGACATGCTTTATTTTTCACACGCTGTGGTCAGTCTTTCCTTCAACGATGATCTCTGTCTCACCGATATTTCTCATAGTGTGTTGTTAGAACCAGTTAACGCACTTTTGACCAGAGATGTATTAATATGCCTTTTGTTACCCCGAATGTGATTGACCGGAGATGTTTCAGTATTTATTTACATAACAAATCGCTGGTCACAGGCGTTAGTTTGTGCAAAAACCCCCTGGTCAATAATGAGTTATGAGAGCTACTGAAGTAGGCAAGCTTCTTCCACAACCCTTCTTCTGAAGATGGTAAAGATTTCCAGTCCTTGAGACTGAACAGTCTGTGCACAATAGCAAAGTTGCTTATTGCAGAATTTGTAGATATATGATTGGTGGTGGACTGCAGCCCTCTCATACAAGAACACATGATTGTGTTACATTTTCAGGAATTTTGTGACCGAATTGTCGAGTACAGCCATTATTAAAAAGTAATTCTATAAACTTAAATGAATCATATTAAAATAAAAGTTAATGCGTAACACAGTTATGCATAACATAACCACAGTTATTTCCTAGTATAAGAGGTAATAAAAGAGGTATAAATGAAGGTATTGCAAAATGTTGGAAATATATTCTCTGTAATGATTCCTAAGTAGATCTTGTTGCTGCTTATCCACAATTAAAATGAAAAATACGCATCAGACTAAGATTAGAAGGCTACATTGTACATTTTTCTCCAGGAAAATCAAATATGTAGACATTTGATCACTTAATATTACAGTATTGATATTTGATAATCATTTCCAGTTATTTTAAACTATAGAGATAGAAGTCTGTCCCAGTGCCCCCGTTGCTTTTAAATTATGTAAAAATTAGTTTCAAATTTTTGCTGTTATTTTAACTATTCTCATACTTACCTTTTGGATTTAAATTAATCAGGTTATACTTCTTAAACATGTTAATACAGAACTTTTAATATTTAAGAATTTTTTTAGTTAGAGCATATTTGATCATGTTGGTCAAATAAAAGATACAAAAAATTTTGAAAGAGATGGTATAATTTTAAATAGCTTTAAAAACTTCCGCATGCCTGAGGAACATATGAAATCAATGCTCTGGGACTTTTTCTCAGATACTGTCAGTAGGAACATTCCAAACCTGGACCTTATCCTGACGTTGTGTAACAAAATGAATGCTTGGAAAATTAAATGTCTTTTTCAGGGTTGCATTTGTAATTAGTAGAAAAAATTGTTTACAGATCCAGACGTCTAGATGTCTTGGATGGCGCTAAGACTGTACATTTGAACACATTCTGTGGTTTTGAGAAGATGCACCCATCTGAAAAGGTCACGCATTCACAGTCTGTTCCGTAAATATCTTTTTCTCTTCCTGTTCCCATTGCTGTGTGTTCTTGGCATATCCCATTAATCCTTAGAAACAAACAGAGAAGACGTTTCTGATTCCCCATCCATTCCTCAACACTTGAGGAACTGCAAAAGTTACAATGCATTTTAATTGCTAAAAATTTTAGATGTTTTAAATCTTAGACTCATGTAATTGAGCCGCACTACTTGGTGCTTTATTTGTTCTATTACAGGGTTCCTCACCCACAGCACCATTGACATTTTGGCAGGATGATTCTTTGTTGGGGGAAGGGAGACTGTCCTGATCACTGTGGGGTGTGGAGCAGTATCCCTGGTGTCTACCCAGGAGATTCCAGCAGCTCCCACGTGAAACCAGAAATATCTCCGGACATGGCCACGTACCATCCGGGGAGGGAGGACAGAGCCACGCCCCACATTTAGGATTGCTGGTCCATTCCTTTAAACAGTCCCACTCTGTCCTTTGTCTCCATTCCAAAGACCATGTCTATCCCTCTGCCATAAATGTTGGTGCTCCTACAGACTCTGAAGTCATCTCTCTCCTGAAGCAAGTTGTTCAACTTCTGTGAATTCAGGTAGTACTTATTTAAGTAAGAAGCTTCAAATAGAATATCAATGAATGATAGACATACAGACAGAGATAGACACAGACACACACAGACACAGAAAGAAATGGAAATATATATTTACACGCCATGCACACATCAGCTGTGTATAAATTCATTAACCACATCTCAAACTTATACCTCACAGGCACGTTTATTATTATTAATTCTTTGTCACAGTTGTTTTTCTCCACCGTATATGTTAGTCTGTCCTTTGGTTTAATGGCATCACCATTTTTACAGATGGACAAATTCAAACTTGAGCATTTAATTTGAAACATAAACTGTTGATACTCTAAATTTTTCTTAAAATGTTGATTTCAGTCACCCCGATATCTACTTCTTCCATTGCTCAAATTTTCCAAAATTATTTTACTGAGTACAGTCCCTACCATGTGAGTTCCTGGAGGACTAATACTTAGAAAATGAATCTTATGATTCCCTTATTTTAAAACCTACGTCCGTGCTGATTTCCTACATAGTAAACATGAAATTAATACTTTTGATGTAGGAAACTCTCCAGAACAAAGGCTGAGGTTTGTTTCCAGTCGGTGTTCTGGAATCCACTTCATACACATAGGACGTGACCGCACTGAAAATCCAACGTCCCCTGAATTCGCGATGCCTCTGTGCACACTTCTTCTGTTTCTCTGATTCTTGGTTTAAACTTCCATTTAGTGTTCAGTGAATAAATGCCACACGCACCACCCCGTGCAAACCGTTTCCTACCCCCATGACTGGTACAGTCGTTCACTTATCAGTACTTCAGTTTGACCTTTATCAGTGAGTCTTTTTGTTATTTTTTGCACATGGACGTCTGTGACCTTGATTCAGTTTTGAACTGTAAGGTGAGACATATTTTTTAATTTGTCATTTTTTATTCCCACATTTACACAATGCCTCCAATAGAATAAACATTCCATAAATGTTCATTTACTGCGTGAAAGTATTAATTTATTGATGGAAACTTGTCGCTAAGATGCCAGGTGAATAATCTTCCGTGTATAACCCTTCACACTGAAGTATACCATGAAAGCAACTGTATATAATCTCTTTCCAATATATGCAAAACCTGAAGAATCAAACACACAGATCCTAGGGATAGGAATGCTATTGCCATAACTTTCAGGCATTCAGGACAAGTCTTTCCTTACTGCCTTCATCTGAATTATTAATGACATAATTCCAACCGAGCTGCTCAACCAGTATGGCCTCTAAGAAGAGGCTACAGGCAGAGGTGCAGGGAGGGGGTTTGTGATGAGCTCTAAGGATATGACACCAAACCAAAAATGCTCTTCTATGAATAGAATTGACAGGCTCAAATTCGACAACATCATCCAGAGACCTTTCACTGCAAATTTGAGCTTGGACCTCATGATCAGCTCGGTGCTTTGTGACGACCTAGAGGGGTGGGATAGGGACGGGGGGAGGGAGACACAAGAGGGAGGGGATATGGGGATATATGTATACATACATGTGATTCACTTTGTTGTACAGCAGAAACTAATACAACATTGTGAAGCAATTATAATCCAATAAAGATGTTAAAAAAATATTTCTTCCCATCCAAAAAATAAATAAAAATAAAAAATATTTGGTAGAAAAAAAAGAAAAGTCAATAGTTTTGTTGCTTTACGTTTAGGCAACTTCCACTTACTTGGTATAAAAAGTAATGTAGGTTGTTTCGCAGTTGTTGCTGCATTCAGTCCTATGGATATGACCCCTTAATGGGCCATTTTCATGTGTCTTGTCCACGTCATCGGATGCTATGTAAATGGTGCGCCATTCTCCTGTAATCTAAAAAGGAAAGTTTCTATAAGAAATGTTAGTCAATCTCTTTACTGTTTTCTCACCAGTACCCAGCATAATCTTTGCTTCTGCTTTACCTCAGAAGACAAAGAATTTCAATCTTATTGAGCAAAGTAGGGTTCTACCCCCTACCTTGCAGAATAATATGAAATGAAATAATGATTCCTACTCAAGCATAAAGGATAGAATTCAGAGTTTCTTGAAATAGCTAAAACAATGTCATTAAAGATGATGACAGTTCATTGCTTTCTAAACTATAGCGTATAATTTTTTCTTGCTATTTGCAGACAAATAAGATGAAAAAATATAAAGAGCTGAAAGACAGAAGGGTTGTTTTATCCTCATGTAGATACATGGACCAAGGGATATATATATGTAATCTGATCAGACATGTAAACATGAGTCTGTCACACACATGCACAATCAAGACCTCCTCCCAGATCAGCCCCTTTTGGGTACCTTTGAGAGAGCTTCCTCAGATGGAGGTTCCTGGTCAGCACACACCAGACCAAAGACAAGACTCAGCAGCAGAATCTTCATCTTGTTGGTTCTCATAATCCTGCTTCTGGAGAAGCTGAGGGTGTCCCAGTTGTTGGAGAGAATGTGAGTTTGTGCCACTCTTTATAGTATACATCTCTTGTCATAACACATGATGAACAGTTGTTCATCACAAGACCTTGGTTACGTATAAATCATCTTACAGTATCTTGGTTGGCCGTTGAGCTTTTCTGGCCATCTGTTGTTTTTATAAAGAGATGAGTTTTAAGAGAAGCCTAAGTGGATCCGGACATTTGGCCTTTAGTGAGAAATCACAGTCCCTATGAAGTATTTCAAGGACGGTAAGGTTTATTTTCTTTTTATGCTGAGTTTCCAAAATGGAATAAGCAGTCCAAGACACATATGCCCAACTCCTGTATTATTTCTTTAACTCTGAAGAGGTCTGTTGAAGCTTATTTTCTAAAACTAAAGATGTTCCTGTTTACTGGTTTAACAAGCTTAATACGTGGCATCTATACCATGAATTGGCTATCAAGGCATTCCTCACAGGAGTCTGTGTTTATTTTTTTATTTTTTATTTGAAGTATAGTTGCTGTACAATATTATGTAAGTTACAGGTGTACCATAATTTGTGATTCATAATTTTTATAGATTATACTCCACTTATAGTTAAAATAAATATTGGCTATATTCCCTACGTTGTGCAATATATCCTTGTACCTCACTTATTTTATACCTAATGGTTTGTGCCTCTTAATCCCCTACCACTATTTTGCCCCTTCCCTCTTCCCGCTCCACACGGGTAACCACTAGTTTGCTCTCTATATCTGTGAGTCTGCTTCTTTTCTCTTATATTCACTAGTTGTATTTTTTAGGTTCCACATATAAGTGATATCATATAGTATTTGTCTTTGTCCGACTTATTTCACTTAGCATAATACCCTCCAAGTCCATCCATGTTGCTGCAAATGGCAAAATTTCAACTTTTTGATGGTTGCATAGTATTCCATTTTGTGTGTGTGTGTGTGTGTGTGTGTGTGTACACTACATCTTCTTTATATTTATATCGTTATGTTTAAATTTAACAAAATATTTCTAACAAGAACAAATTCTCACCTCCTACCCCACTCAAGGATCCCCCCCAAATTCATCTCTACAATTTCATTTTGTCCTGAGTGTATAACCTAATCTCACTACAGTTTATGGGATTTTTGCCTTATGTGTGTGTAGCTCCTGACACTAAGACCCATGTTCTTTGAACCATCCTCCTGAACTGTCCACACATCAGGCCAACTAGATTAAAGAAACCATGGGCAACCGCTCTCCAAATAACACTCATTTGGACAGTTTGCTCTTAGGATGAGACCAGCCCTCTGATGATCATGTTAATAATAAAAAATTGAACGTGTGTGTGTGTGTGTGAGCACGTGTGCACATTTTTGGCGTCTTTCACTTAGCATATTTATTTTAATCATTATCTATATTGCTCTTGTAGACTGCATTTCCATTTACTCCTGCATAGTGTTATATGGATATGTCCCAGTTTTATCCACTGAAATGGTGATGGGTGCATATTTACGGGCAAATCTTTGTAAGGAACTCAGCTGTCTTATCTCCTGGGTAGACACTTAGGAGCAGAATTGCTGGATCAAAGTGCCTTTCTAATTTTACACTCCTGTCAGCAGTAGATGAGAATTTCAGTTGCTCCAAATCCTTGCCACTACTTGGGGTGGTCATTTCAGACATTGTAAGTAGTATGTAATGGTATCCAGTTACAGTTTTAATTTACATTTCCTGAATAAAGAGGTGGAACACCTTTTTATGTGTTTACTTGCCATTTGTATATTTTCTTTGGTAAGTGTCTCTCCACATCATTTGTTCATTACTGATTGGGCTGTTTGTTTCTATTTTCTTAATTTTTATTTATTTCGTATTTATTTTCTTTTATTTTTTCGGCTGTGTCAGGTCTTAGTTGCGGCTCATGGGATCTTTGTTTAGGCATGTGGGATCTTTTTCATTGTGGTGCGTGGCTCTTCCTTGTGGGACATGTGCTTCTCTCTAGTTGTGGCGTGTGGGTTTTCTCTCACTAGTTGTGGCCCTTGGACTCCAGGGCATGTGGGCTCAGTAGTTGTGGTGTGTGCAGGCTTTGTTGCCCCATGGCATGTGGGATCTTAGTTCCCCGATCAGGGATCAAACCCACGTCCCCTGCATTGGAAGGCAGATTCTTTACCACTGGACCACCAGGGAAGCCCCAGGTTGTTTGTTTCTTTATAATGAAGTTTGGAGGTTTTAAATATATTCTGGGGACTTCCATAGAGACTCAGTAGTTAAGAATCTGCCTGCCAATGCAGGGGACATGGGTTTGAGCCCTGGTCCAGGAAGATCCCACATGCCATGGAGCAACTAAGCCCATGCGCCGCAACTACCGAACCTGCATGCCACAGCTACTGAAGCTCATGCGCCGCAAGTACTGAGTCCATGTGCTGCAGCTACTGAAGCCCGAGTACCTAGAGCCTGTGCTCTGCAGCAAGAGAAGCCGCCGCAGTGAGAAGCCCGCGCACCTCAACGAAGAGTAGCACCCATTCGCCACAACTAGAGAAAGCCCCCACACAGCAATGAAGACCCAATGCAGCCCAAACTAAATAAACAAATAAATTTAAATAAATAAATAAATTTAAATAAATAAATAATTTATTTAAATAAATAAATATATTCTGGATACAAGTCCTTTTTCACATAGAAGATTTGCAAATATTTTTCCCCAGTAGGTGGTTTCTCTTCTACTTCCCTCAAGGGTATCCCTCAAAGACACAAATATCTTTATGTTCAATGTCATGAAAGTATTGTTTTCACTGAATAATCATGCCGTGCTGTATTTTCTAATCGATATGTGTGTAGTGTTTTGTCACAAGAGTTTTCACCCATGTTTACTTCTAGACCTTTCCTTGATTTAGGTCTTACACATAGGTCTGTGAATCACTCTATGTTAGTTCTAAAACATGGGGCAATGAATGAATGGCTTGAAGTTTTGTTTTGTTTTTTGCATATGGATATCCAATTTTTCCATCAACTTTTTTGTCCATAAGATGATTCTTTTCCACTGAATCTCCTTTGTATCTTTATCAGAAATCCATTTGTCTATGTATTCCTGTCCGTTCCCCAGGAGCAGGTTTTGTTTTGTTTTGGCTTGTTTTTCCACATTCCTTACTTGTGTTTTGGACAGTGTTAAAGACAGAACGTGACTGTCATATGACTTCCTTTACGAATAACATAAGACTTCAGTTCCAAAGACTGACCCATCACAACCATCTCCTAGAATAACTCCTATTTCCATTTTCCTTTGGTGACAGTAGACAAACTTCTTCAGTTTTTAGATTCCCTAAGAGATCCCGGGCAAGTCACCTATTCCTCTGGTGTGATGACCGTATCAGCACAAAGCATTTATCTCCTCCTTCCTCCCCAAAGCAGGCACTTTCATCCTTTTTACTTAAAGGACTTACCATGTAAATGCTCAACAACCTTGTCAAAGAAAAGTATAATGAACACTTTATTTTCATTGCTCCACATTCTAAACAGCTTTTTAACAATCTAATCTTCAACACACCTGTCTATTCATTGAGTCCAGCCCTCCTATCTCTGTACAGCTGGTTATTTTCAAGGACACTGAAACAGCCAAAGAGCTTGTTCTTTTGGTTTTTTTGTTTTTTTCTCACATTTCCATGTGTGTTATTTTCTTTCCTAGCAACGTATCGGATGGAGATATATTTTGTTAATTTTGTTCTTACCATGGAAATGAAAAAACAGTGGTACTTTTATGATTTCCAGTTCAGCTGAGTGAAAACACCCGGAGGGCTGACTCAAGTATTTGCTACTCCAGGGACACATCAGAGCCTCAGAATCCTTCTTCATTTGGTGTCTGACCTTTGAGGAGAGCTTGGCTGAAAGGAGACTTCAGCCTACATCTTCAATGGCCACTTGCCTTTATTCTCAGAAGGGACATCACTGTTTCTTAAATAATATTATCTTTCTTTACTTTGTCTTCTCTTTTCTTTTGGTCCCACTATCATTTTTTTTCTCTTTCTTTCACATATTCCTGTTTGCATTTTCCTATCTAATCTCCTACTGTGAAAGCTATAGAATAGGAGGTTTTCTTTTCTTTTTTTAATTGAAGTATAGTTGATTTACAGTGTTGTGTTAATTATTGCTGTACAGCAAAGTGATTCGGTTGTATATATATATAAATTCTTTTTTTAATATATTCTTTTCCATGATGGTTTATCACAGGATATTGAATATAGTTCCCTGTGCTCTACAGTAGGACCTTGTTGTTCATCCATTCTATGTATAAAAGCTTACATCTGCTAACCCCAGCCTCCCATCCTTCCTCTCTTCCCCCCCCCCGCCGCCGCCGCCCACTTTGGGAACCACAGGTCTGTTCTCTATGTCTGTGAGTCTGTTTCTGTTTCATAGATAAGTTCATGTGTATTATTTTTTAGATTCAACATATAAGTGGTATCATATAATACTTGTCTGTCTCTGACTTACTTCACTTAGTGTGATAATCTCTAGGTCCATCCATGTTGCTGCAAATGACATTATTTCATCCTTTTTTATAGCTGAGTAGTATTCCATTGTATATATGTACCACATCTTCTTTTTTAAATTTAATTTATTATTAGTTTTTGGCTGTGTTGGGTCTTTGTTGCTGCGCGTGGGCTTTCTCTAGTTGCGGCGAGCGGGAGCTACCCTTTGTTGCGGTGCACGGGCTTCTCATTGCGGTGGCTTCTCTTGTTGTGGAGCATGGGCTCTAGGCACATGGGCTTCAGTAGTTGAGGCACGTGGGCTCAGTATTTGTGGCTCACAGGCTCAGTAGTTGTGGCACGCGGGCTCTAGAGCACAGGCTCAGTAGTTGTGGCGCACGGGCTTAGTTGCTCCGTGGCATGTGGGATCTTCCCAGACCAGGGCTCGAACCCACGTTCCCTGCATTGGCAGGCAGTTTCTTAACCACTGCACCACCAGGGAAGTCCCTGTACCACATCTTTATCCATTCCTCTGTCGATGGGCATTTAGGTTGCTTCCATGTCGTGGCTATTGTAACTAGTACTGCAAGGAACATTGGGTTTCCTTCTCAAATTTGTCCAGGTTTCTGTAACTGTGAAGCCTCCTTTTTCCAGTTTATAAATTTCTGTCTTGTTTTCCTGTTTTCTCTATGATCATTGTTTTCACGTCTTAGATTTCACAACTCCTATCTAAATAATGCAGGGAAGCTTTTGAACCTCGCCCCTAAACACACCTGGTTCCCTCAAGGATTCCTGACCAAGGTTCCAATGTACTTAGAATCTACCCTGATATAATTAACCACAAGCCCACTTTCTGAGATCTGATCCTGGTGACATTGTCTACACAGTGCATTTCAAATGGGAACATGCTCAGTGACCCCCCCCCCAAAGAAATTTATTGGTGCTGCTGGTTCTGATGGAGCATGTTTAGTATTGAGCCTGGAACCCCGCATTTCTAACAAACACCCCAGGAGATGTCATTGGTTCTCATCTCAAACCATACTTTTCAGCGACAGAGTCTTCCCAAAACACTTCGCAAAGCTTGTCCTGTTTTAAGTATCCAGTAGGGTACTGATTCCCTATGTAGATGTCTCCGTTCCTACCCAGGAGCTTTGGTTTGACCAGATCTGGGACGGTTTTCTAAAACTGCTTGTAGGATATTGGTTCTCAATCGGGGACCTCTGTACCTCCCAAGAATTTGTCCATTTCTTCCAGGTTGTCCATATTATTGGCATAGAGTTGCTTGTAGTAGTCTCTCAGGATGCTTTGTATTTCTGCAGTGTCCACTGTAACCTCTCCTTTTTCATTTCTAATTTTATTGAGTCCTCTCCCTCTTTTTCTTGATGTGTCTGTCTGAAGGTTTACCAATTTTGTTTATCTTCTCAAAGAACCAGCTTTTAGTTTTATTGATCTTTGCTATTGTTTTCTTTGTTTCTATTTCATTTATTTCTGCTCTGATCTTTATGATTTATTTCCGTCTACTAACTTTGGGTTTTGTTTCTTCTTCTTTCTCTAGTTCCTTTAGGTGTAAGGTTAGATTATTTATTTGAGATTTTTCTTGTTTCTTGAGGTAGGCTTGTGTTGCTATAAACTTCCCTCTTAGAACTCCTTTTGCTGCATCCCCTAGGTTTTGGATCGTCGTGTTTTCATTGTCATTTGTCTCTAGGTATTTTTTGATTTCCTCTTCGATTTCTTCAGTGATCTCTTGGTTATTTAGTACCGTATTGTTTAACCTACATGTGTTTGTGTTTTTAACGTTTTTTTCCCTGTAATTTATTTCTGATCTCATAGTGTTGTGGTTGGAAAAGATGATTGATATGATTTCAGTTTTATTAAATTTACCAAGTCTTGATTTGTGACCCAAGATGTGATCTATCCTGGAGAATGTTCCGTGCGCGCTTGAGAAGAAAGTATAATCTGCTGGTTTTGGATGGAATGTCCTATAAGTATCAATTAAATCTATCTGGTCTCCTGTGTCATTTAAAGCTTGTGTTTCCTTATTAATTTTCTGTCTGGATGATCTGTCCATTTGTGTAAGTGAGTTGTTGAAGTCCCCAACTATTGTGTTACTGTCGATTTCCTCTTTTATAGCTGTTAGCATTTGCCTTATGTATTGCGGTGCTCCTATGTTGGGTGCATATATATTTAAAATTGTTATATCTTCTTCTTGGATTGATCCCTTGATCATTATGTAGTATCCTCCCTTGTCTCTTGTAACATTCTTTATTTTAAAGTCTGTTTTATCTAATATGAGTATTGCTACTCCAGCTTTCATTTGATTTCCATTTGCATGGAATATCTTTTTTCCATCCCCTCACTTTCAGTCTGTTTGTGTCCCTAGGTCTGAAGTGGGTCTCTTATAGACAGCACATATATGGGTCTTGTTTTGTATCCATTCAGTGAGCTTTTGTTTGGAGCATTTAATCCATTCACATTTAAGGTAATTATCAATATGTATGTTTCTATTACCATTTTCTTAATTGTTTTGGATTTGCTTTTGTCAGTCCTTTTATTCTCTTGTGTTTCCCACTTAGAGAAGTTCCTTTAGCATTTGTTGTAAAGCTGGTTTGGTGGTGCTGAATTCTCTTAGCTTTTGCTTGTCTGTAAAGCTTTTGACTTCTCCGTCAAATCCAAATGAGATCTTTGCCGGGTAGAGTAATCTTGGTTATAGGTTATTCCATTTCATCACTGTAAATACATCGTTCCACTCCCTCCTGGCTTGTAGAGTTTTTGCTGAGAAATCAGCCGTTAACCTTATGGGAGTTCCCTTGTATGTTATTTGTCATTATTCCCTTGTTGCTTTTAATAATTTTTCTTTGGATTTAATTTTTGTCAATTTGATTACTATGTGTCTTGGTGTGTTTCTCCTTGGATTTATCCTGTCTGGGACTCTCTGCGCTTCCTGAACTTGGGTGGCTATTTCCTTTCTCATGTTAGCGAAGTTTTTGACTATAATCTGTTCAAATATTTTCTCGGGTCTTTTCTCTCTCGCTTCTCCTTCTGGGACCCCTATAATGCGAATGTTGGTGTGTGTAATGTTGTCCCAGAGGTTTCTTAGCCTGTCTTCATTTCTTTTCATTCTTTTTCTTTATTCTGTTCTGTGGCAGTGATTTCCACCATTCTGTCTTGCAGGTCACTTATCCGTTCTTCTGCCTCAGTTATTCTGCTATTGATTCCTTCTAGTGTATTTTTCATTTCAGTTATTGTATTGTTCATCTCTGTTTGTTCTTTAATTCTTCTAGGTGTTTGTTAAAATTTCTTGCATCTTCTTGATCTTTGCTTCCATTCTTTTTCCAAGGTGCCAGGTCATCTTCACTATCATTATTCTGAATTCTTTTTCTGGAAGGTTGCCTATCTCCACTTTATTTAGTTGTTTTTCTGGGGTTTTGTCTTGTTCCTTGATCTGGTACATGGTCCTCTGCCTTTTCATTTTGTCTCTCTTTCTGTGAACGTGGTTTTCATCCCACAGGCTACAGGATTGTTGTTCTTCTTGCTTCTGCTCTCTGCCCTCTGGTGGATCCAACCCTTTATTCTCAACATTATTTTGGACAGTAAATTTGCCCTGGTGTTTATACTGATAGAAATATTTCCTTCAAATCTTCTGTTTCCTCCTAGACTTCTTCTTTGCACTTCCCCTCTTTCTTTTTACTGCCGTTTTTTGAAATACTAAGCTGTATTTCTGAATGCCATCATATCTGGGTTTAAATGACAGATAATAAAGATTAACATAACTTACACCTACAACGTAAATATATGTTTTAATCCTATTGACAAGAGACCTCTTGGCACTCTTTGATATTTTTGGATACCCTATATTTCTTTGATTGAAATAATTCCTCCTGCTTCATTTCTTTACATTTGGATTCTTCTGCTTAAACTTAAATGTTACCATGGGAATAACTGTTCTTTTGAGGGTGAAATGATCAAATTATGTGCTTACATTTATTACTAATTTAACGTAAAATTTAAATGTGAGAGAGAGAGAGACAGACGGACAGACACCAAGATCTACAATTCCTAAAATTTTCTTTTTTACTTTAAGGCATTGCCATTGATCTATATGGTGAAGCTGAAACTTCAGAATTAAATTTGAGAATCCAAACCTTGTTTCTTTTATATTTCATGAGTTTATAGGAGAAGCATTCTCAGAAAGAAGTGGAATTTGACTGCTTCTGCATAACTCAATAGATACCCATTTCTGTTGTGGCGAAGTTGAAACTGAGAGTCGTTGGGCATATAAGAGTCTTCAGAACGAAGTCTGATATTTCTTTTCTAAATCTCCGCTTTTACAGTGACCTCCACACATACTATCCCAGCTCCCTGATGCTATTTGCTATTTCCTGGGTTTTTTAATGAATGGGTGCCTCTGAGGATGGCCGTATTTCTCCCTCTTCCGAGCTCTTTGTTTAGAAATCCCAGTCCCCCTTCAAAGCATCCTGTGTGCGTCACATTCCTCATGTAATGTTTCAGACTCCCCGTGTTCCCACCCTCTCCAGCTTCCTGGTGCCGTCTTTCCACCTCATCCATAACGTTATCGTAGAATTTCACATCCAGTATTGTTATTAGCATGTGAATCTGTATCCCTCACTCTCCTTTCACCAATGAAGGTCAGAAGCGTGTTTCTTCATCTTCTCTTATTCATTTGAGTTCTTAGTAAACCACCTGCAGTATAGTCAGCATTCCATGGGTAGTACTTGGGGCTCTGACAGCTCTAATAAATTTAGTCGTGATTGAACATCGCTGTGTGTAAGCCTTTCAGGGCAGAGCGCACTGCGTGTCCTCTACCTGCCCACAGCTTCTGGGGCACAGTGGGAACCATTGCTCACCAATTCCGCGTGAAGGATTTCAAGCCCCTGAGTGGGACTGTCGGGGTCGAGGGCAGGATCCTCTTCCCGCTGCTGTGTCCCTCTTTCCTGTCATGAGTTGATGCCAGTGGAGCTTCTGGGACTCCTCCCCCTAAGCAAAGGCTCCAGGACATTCCCTGGAGGCGTAGAGCGGACCTGATCCCACAACTCCAGAGACCCTTCTCAGCCCCATAACTCAGGGAGTCATGCTTTTTGACATATAATCCTGATAATTCCCTGCAAACATGCAAGCCAGACCCTCCCTCAGGCTTCGGGATTTATATGTGGTTTCCTTCTACGTTATTTTTGCTACTTGACAAAAAAGTTGAAGGCTGCTCTGTCATTTTCATCATCAAGATGAATATTACGCATATAAACCTTGAATGGCCCATTCTCACTGGTCTTCTCTGGGTTATTGGATGCGACGTAAAGGGTTTTCCATTCTCCTGAAAGGTGAAAGCAAAATTTTCTGCAGAAATTTTAGTTCCTCTCTTTTAATTTTGTCTGACATCATCCCTCAGGAGCTTCCTTTCTCTTTTGCACATCAGCACAAATTATCTAACTTTACTGAACAAAGCAGGATTTATCAGCTTGTGTGACTACCCAAATCAGTGGTAAAGGAAGAAATGGAAATATTCCTGAAATAGCTTACACTGTGTTATCAAATGCAAGAACTGCAGTGCAGCTGGTAATTGGCTGGCTCACCTTCTCTTTTACAAGCAGAGTAGAAATGGACGAGGACCCAATTAAAAGACGATATAAATACACAGAGACCGTGGAAGACATGTTCAGTAGAAGTGTATATGGACCCAGGTAATGGAGTAATTCTGAGTCAGAGGAGATGGCTAGGCTTTGGGGCAGATAAATTTGGATACACGTATATAAAGCCCCAAAAGGGACACACACACACACACACACACACACACACACTCACACACACACACACACACTCACTCACACACACACACACACACATCCACATCCATAAAACAGCCATCACACCCCCTTTTTCCAAGGAGCCTTTTGAGATCTTTCTTCTTCAGCCAGCCCCACCTCCATGAAATCTTAATAGCAGAAGTAACTGTCTGTCTGGTTACATACACTGTTTGTGTCTGGGCTTTGTAGATACAAGAACGTGATTCTTTTTAACCCACAAGGAATCCTTTTTGGGCTCCTTTTAGGGGCAGTATTGCCACCACTGAGAATGCATGTCCTAGAAAAATGCCCCCGATAATTGATTACGTGGATTCCACAGTGCACTGTATCGTTCCAAGGGGATCTCAGGCATTTGCTGGTGTAGCCAAAGCAGCCCCTACTCGTTGCTTCATATTCTAATAATAGTTATTATTATTATTACTATTATTATGTTTTAGTCTTAACTTTAGCATTGTTAGGGAGAAGTTTTCAGGCTCAGAAAGGGCCGGGCTCAGGTCTCCAAAAGGGGATAGCAGGAGCAAGGGTCTTCATCTTGCCATGCAGTTTTCTCTCCAGAAATCTCTCCTCCCCAAGCCTCCTGTGCGCCCCTCGGGCCATCCAGAATCCCACAGATCCATCCATGCAGGTGGGGAAAAATGCAAACCCTGGTCACACCTCCAGTGTCTGTGCTAACTTCAAGATACGCATGTGGCCCGTTTCAATCATGAAAATAGGTATTGACCCAACTAGAGGAGACAGTCCCGTAGTTTGTACAAATGTCAGAGGGGCAGCTTCCCTCTGGAAGGGCAGGGACCACTGTCTCCCCCATTATCCGTGCACTGCTTTTAACGTGCATAGTGTCTGTTCTTTATTTTCGTCTCGGCGTGTGTATTTATTTTGCCACATGGCGGGTATGGCGTTCTTGTGGGGCCATGGCTCCGAGCTCCATTGTTTGTCACCATGTTTACTGTCCATGGACTGTGGAATTGCTTCCCCCTCCCCGTCCCTGAGTTACAGTTCCATATTAGCTAGCCGCCTTTGAGGAAAAAGCCACTCTCAGCACAAATAAGTCACGCTGGAAACGTATGAGAGCTTCCTCTCAAATCCTGCCTAGCAGGTTACCTGCACTCAAGGACAGCACTTAATGAACCTTCCTAGATTGTAGCCATCTGGTGGCTGTGTTAGGAGACAAATTCAGTGTCTGTGGAATGAATGGGTGTCTCAGATTTTTAAAAAATAACTATTAAAAAGTACAGCAGATGTTCAGTGTCTTGGAATAACCTATAATGGAAAAGAATCTGACAAAGAACGTGTATGTATGAGAACCTGCCGTATAGCACAGGGAACTCTACTCAGTGCTCTGTGGTGACCTAAATGGGAAGGGAATCCAGAAAAGACAGGATAGATGTATCCGTAGAGCCGATTCACTTTGCTGTACAGCAGAAACTAACACAACATTGTAAAGCCACTATACTGCAATTAAAATTTTTTAAAATGTATGTATGAAGAGTGTATAGTATGTATATATATAACTGGATCACTGTGCTCTACACCCGAAGCTCACGCAACATTGTAAATTAACTGCTCCAGTTTCAAAAAGTACAGCAGAGAGCAGAGTAGTCACTTACCCCATGCACACTGTCCAGAAAGTGGGTATTTTCACAGGTGCCAATACCGAGGGTTCAGCAGGTCTCTGTTGAGCCCAGGCTGGGGGAAGGCCATTGTTCTAGGCTTGCAGCAGAGAAAACAGCGGCCCACACAGGTACAGATCCACCGAGCTTCTGTTCCGGGAGGGGAGACAGGAAACAGAGAAATAAACCCACAGTGTAGGAGACTGATGAGAGTTATATAGAAGCATAACACAGGGCACCCGGGCAGAGATCTGATGAGTGGAAGACAACAAGTCATACAGTCGCTTGAGTGAAAAGATTCCCGAGAGAGTGACTACTAAGCCTAATACCTTTTTTCTTTTGTTAATTTTGGTGAAATACACAGAACTTGAAATTGATAAAATGAAATTGTATGTAGATAGACAAATAGCTAGCTAGGTAGGTAGATCCTATTAAATGTTATATTATAGTATATAATTTACCTAAATTTATCTGTCATCTATGTTTGCACATACATATACAGTAATAAACTTATTCAAAATTTACTGTCATCTCCATATAACATACAAAGAGAATCAGACTCTGTGAAAAATGTACAATGTTTGTTCTTTACCAGATATACTTCTTGGATACAAAGATGCAAACACACTGGAAAGGAATATACCATGAAAATCCTAAAAAAATCATTTTGGAGAAAGAAAACTTTTCTGGCTTTTTCAGTGAAAAAACAAAACAAAAGAAAGAAAAGAAAACAAAACAAAACAGAAACGCTTCAGTCAGTGGGACACTGAAGTATATATGATATAAAATTAGGAAATGTTACCTTTCACTTATCCTGGAAACATTTTCACATGCCATAAGGGTTAGGTGTGTAGCCATTTGTTTCTCTAATGAAGGAAATACTTGTTCTGATCCAACAGGATAATAAAACTTCTCTTATCTCCCCCGAAGATAAGTGGTTAGAACTCAGACTTATCTTTTGGTTAAGCCCCAAGGTCCCTAGAAGACTGGTATTCACTTGGGGTCTTTACACTTCAAGGAGGAATGATCCCATGACCTTTTATGGCCATTGGTAGGGATAAAAAAGGCAGGTGTCTCAGGCTCCTGGGGAGGTTTCATTTACGTTCCAAAGGCTGGAGGAAGGAGCCACTCCTTCAGAGGACAGCTTCCCCTTTGACATGTCCACACAAAGAAAACTCATTTTTCCTGCCCCCCAGGGCGTTAGGCTCTTTACTTTGAACAACTGACTTGTTTCTCATTGCATCCCCCCTGGGTGAGGACTGGGGCAAACCCCAGGAATGCACTTATTATTTCCTGTGAGATTCTTCACAGGAAATCCACCTCTGAACCAAGACACCTTGTGTGCACATTCAGGATAAAATTAATAAAAACCCAACAAACACTAAGTTTAAGTAAGCTGTTATGGCTGTAGTAATATCAGACAGAATTAGCAAAACATGCAAGAAAGGGGGGAAAAAAGGAGCAGTGGAGAAGAGTAAAAGATGAAACACACCAGGAAGGTGTAACAATCCTAAAAGAGCATATGAGGAACACTAAATCCTGAAATCACCGGAGCAGACATCGACAGAACTACGATTGCAAAATTAGAGAGGGAGAGTTCAACACGCTTCTTTCAGGACTGAGAGAACATTTCAATAAACTATCACAAAACATATGAAACATTTGGAAAACAAGATTCATCAAGTTTAACTAATTATTCTGTCTAAAACATTTAGCAGAACAATGGGAGAATGCTTGAACTTTAAAAAAGCAAACCAAAATTTTCTATCTGCTGAAACTTCGAGGGAGTCTCACAAATGACACAACAGTAAAATCATACAGATTATTGTGCATTTAACATTGAATTTAGTGCAGCATAAGTAAAAAGAGAACTGGAACGTGCGTATATATTTGGAATTTAGAATTTTTTTAATAAAGTGTACCCAAGAAAAAGTAATTGGAAATTTGAAAATATTTTGAGCTTATTGAGAGGATATATATTAAGCTTTGGTCTAAATGTTTTCGGCATATCTCTTGGGATTCTTTTAGCCACCCTCTGAAATAAGGACCCTTATTATCCTTACATTACAGATGAACTTGACCAAACACAGGTGTTACTTTGGGGTAAGGCATAAATCGAATTACCGTAAATATTGAGGTAATGTATAAGCTGTTTAAATAACAATTGGTCATAAATTCTCAGGGCTTCCCTCTGTACCTCGCAAGTCACATTCAGACAGAATTGTGGAGACACAGAAGCATTTTTGAAATGTGGTCTCTAACCCTTAGCAAAACAGAAAGCCCCCGGTGAGTTTTGAGTGGAGAAAGGTCATGCTGTAACGTTAACTTTAATCAGATTGTATATTTCACTTCTTAACGGCGGCTGGGCCGGGTGAGACCACTCAGGGGTCTTGTTGGAAATCAGAGCAATGGATGAGAGGGTGGTATTTGTTCCTGGTGGTCCTGGTATTAGTAATGACTTATGTTTGGTTTCTGCAAACACTTTGAAATAGAGCCTCCGTCAGGTGCTTGCAGATTGAGCGCAGATCGGGAGAGAGGAGGAACAGCCGGAGATGTAGACGTCTGCCTGCAGGCTTCTGACACTCAGAAGATGGACCTTGGGTCGTTTCGGGGCACGTGGTGGAGTCTGTGTGTGGACGCGTGATGTGTGAGAACATACCAGACGTCCTCCTCAGCCCGCTTGGCTGGTGGCCCCAGCACCCAGCGTCAGTGGTAGTCGACACGGGTCAGTGTTTATTTCAGCTCCCGGCCATGCACGCGGCAGCTCGTGGAAGGCTCTGCTCCATGTTTCCTCATTCCAGGACACCAGAGGAGAAATAGCTCTTTCTGTGGGAAGTGCCCTTTCTCGGGGCAAAGGGAAAAACAGGAGTTTGCACCGAACCCCACAATGACATTGCAAGTTCCTTCTCAGAGGTGGCATGTGGCGTGTCATTAGGTCAGAACTTGACATGATCTGTCGTACTTCACGGTGTGGAGATGGTTGAAATGTGGGTGCATCCCGGTCACTCATCATGTCAGCTCCTGTCCGTATGACATCCATAAGCCCCACCCTCCCCTTGGCTTTGAGGTGCGTTCCAGAGAGACATGAAAAGGAGAGATAGGGGTACTCTTGTTTAGACAACTCTCTTGAAGAATTTGGCAAGAGGAGAAGAGAGAAGCGTGGCATATTTGGAGAGGAATAGGTGCTAAAGTCACTTTTTTAATTGATTCAGAAGAGAGGGCAACAATCAAATATAGCAAATACATGTTTCTCAAACCCCATAATATTGTTTGCAAATCTAAAAAGCATTCTTTAATAATTGCTCATGAAGCTTGTATTAGGGTTCTCCAGAGAAACAGAACGAATATAAGATATATATAGCAAATATACATTATACGTAATAAATGTCTCTAATATAAATATATAAAATATTTAATATATATTATATCACATATATTTTTATAATATATAATATAATATATACTTTTATATAATATTTAATATACTTTAATATTAAACATAAACATGTTGATTATAAGTATTATGTATAAAATTTAAGTTGAACCAAGCAGAGTATTTTTGCGTGCATAGAGAAACTTAGTGAAAATTTTAAATGTCTCCTTACTGGTATGAAAGCTCTCACTAATCCATCCTTTGAAGGTCTCACTTATTCGTATCTTACGGTTGAGCAAAGCAAAACAAAAACACCAGAGAAATTACACGTCCCACGTCTCTCTGTACATGTGAGGAAGGACAGATTTTTGGAAGGTTAAAGGAAACACATCTAATTTTCACCAGTTGTGTGCAAGAGTTCCAGGACAGTAAATCACATTGCAAGACGCTGATTTTCCTGTATTGCTGTGAGTTTGAAACAAGGCCTGGTAGGCTAGGTGAGGTGTTTGTTGGACTTGGCACTTCCATCGTAAACAACTGTCATCCAGATCTTGCATCTCTGGGCAGCATTTAGGGATGTAGTGAAGAATACAGTGACTGAGAACTTGCCATCTTCACGGCAATCCACAGTGAACACCGTGCAAAGTGTTATAAAGGGGTACTGCAAAATCATCGAGGGTGAGTAATGAGTGAATACTGGGTGGTGGTATTTAAGCTGAGGTTGAGTGGAAATCAACTAAGTAAATGCAGCTGGTAGCAGGAGAACACATTGTAGGGAAGGAAGGGTGGTTAAAGGGTCGACCAGTTGTACGTGTAACAAATGGCTCTGGTAATGCGTTGGCTGAGATGAGACTGTTGGCTTCAAACCTACACGAGGATTTCTCTCCTGTGCACCTATCGAGTGCATACTTTCCCACTTCAGTGTGAAATGTTCCATTTATCCATTAAATGCCTATTGAGGTCTATTTCCTTGCCCTTCTTCCCATTAGAGTAACGTTTTTTCTTCTCTGAGCACATGCCTGCTGACTCAATAGCAAACTTCCATACACAGCAGGATGTAAAAGTGTGGATTGAAACCATCTTTGAAGGCAAGACTAGAGCTGAGTCTATTTGATGAGGAGAAAAAGAAATTAAAAAACCTGTAGAACTGCTCCTTTTGTCTTGGGCATTAGGGTCACGTGAGTGTGTTTTGCGGTGGCTCAGCAGGTCTTAGTATTAAAGTTCCGCACAATCAGGAAGTGCTTCCACCATTTCCATCCCTGTGTGTCTATACATGAAAATAAGAGCCCTTCTTCTGGGCAATCATGTCCATATCTTTGGGGTCACACTCAATAGAGGGAAGGCAGCGAAGCTAAGTCTTCATAATTTCTCAAGTTTTCCCTGAAACCTATAGATCATATCAGTAATCTGTAGGAAACGTCTTCATTGAAACATCTTCAATGAAGTAGCCTCCCTAAAATGCCAGTACCAGAGAATTCACAGTAAGAGGCAGCTGCTTGAAGTCATACTCCCAAGACAAGATGTTCTCTTCGAAAGAGTTGGCTTTCCAAACTTCATTCAGTACATCCTCCTCAGCCGCTTAAGACTTCTTTATAAACACACCAAATGCTTGTGTGGGCTTACTGTTGATTCCTTAAAAAAAAAAAATTAAAACCCTCTTTTTATTGTAATTCAAATAGCCTCTCAAATCCTCTTTCCTTGAGAAGGTTTTCCACTTTCTATTTCCACTTTCTATTTTCCACTTTCTTTGTATGTAAGGTTGCAATTTTTTTTTTTTTTTTTGCGGTACGCGGGCCTCTCACTGTTGTGGCCTCTCCCGTTGCGGAGCACAGGCTCCGGACGCGCAGGCTCAGCGGCCATGGCTCACGGGCCCAGCCGCTCGGCGGCATGTGGGATCCTCTCGGACCGGGGCACAAACCCGTGTCCCCTGCATCGGCAGGTGGACCCCCAACCACTGCGCCACCAGGGAAGCCCCAAATCATGAATATTTTAAATATTGAATACCAGGAAGCAGGGACTATGTTCAGTTTCTTTGTATAATAGCAGTTCTTATCATTTATGGACTAGGGATCTATATGTAAAAGATAAATAAGTTCCAGTGGCAAGTTGAGTCAAAATTAAAGATTAAGGATTAAAGACCTAAATGTAAGGCCAGACACTATAAAACTCTTAGAGGAAAACATAGGCAGAACACTCTATGACATTAATTACATCAAGATCCTTTTTGACCTACCTCCTAGAGAAATGGAAATAAAAACAAAAATTAACAAATGGGATCTAATGAAACTTAAAAGCTTTTGCACAGCAAAGGAAACCATAAACAAGATGAAAAGACAACCCTCAGAATGGGAGAAAATATTTGCAAATGAAGCAACTGAGAAAGGATTAATCTCCAAAATTTATAAGCAGCTCATGCAGCTCAATATCAAAAAAACAACCCAATCCAAAAATGGGCAGAAGACCTAAGTAGACATTTCTCCAAAGAAGGTATAAGCCAACAAACACATGAAAGAATGCTCAACATCACTAATCATTAGAGAAATGCAAATCAAAACTACAATGAGATATCATCTCACGCCAGTCAGAATGGCCATTATCAAAAAATCTGCAAACAATAAATGCGGGAGAGGGTGTGGAGAAAAGGGAACCCTCTTGCACTGTTGGTGGGAATGTAAATTGATACAGCCACTATGGAGAGCAGTATGGAGGTTCCTTAGAAAACTAGAAATAGAATTACCATATGAGCCAGCAATCCCACTACTTGGCATATACCCTGAGAAAACCATAATTCAAAGAGTCATGTACCAAAATGTTCATTGCAGCTCTCTTTACAGTAGCCAGGACATGGAAGCAACTTAAGTGTCCATCATTGGATGAATGGATAAAGAAGCTGTGGCACATATATACAATGGAATATTACTCAGCCATAAAAAGAAACGAAATTGAGCTATTTGTAGTGAGGTGGATGGACCTAGAGTCTGTCATACAGAGTGAAGTAAGTCAGAAAGAGTAAAACAAATACTGTATCCTGACACATATATATGGAATCTAAAAAAAAAAACAAAAGGCTCTGAAGAACCTAAGGGCAGGACAGAAATAAAGACTCAGACGTAGAGAATGGACTTGAGGACACGGGGAGGCAGAAGGGTAAGCTGTGACGAAGTGAGAGAGCAGCATGGACATATATGCACTACCAAACGTAAAATAGATAGCTAGTGGGAAGCAGCCGCATAGCACAGGGAGATCAGCTTGGTGCTTTGTGACCACCTAGAGGGGTGGGATAGGGAGGGAGGGAGGGAGACGCAAGAGGGAAGAGATATGGGAACATATGTATATGTATAACTGATTCACTTTGTTATACAGCAGAAACTAACACACCATTGTAAAGCAATTAAACTCCAATAAAGATATTAAAAAAAAATGTCATGTTGGCTTTCTGTTTATAATATACTTTAAGTAAGAGATGGTAAGTGGCCAAGACAGTTGTTTCCAAGGAGGGAGCAGTTGGTTGAACAGTGTTGTTTATTTTTCTGCAAGGGAGAAAGAAATAAAAAAATCACCTGTTATTTTTAAAATAAATATTTCAGAGGTTTCAAAAATTTGTGCAAAATAGACTAAATAATTTTTCCCCTGCCTTCTCCATAAAGTTTTTTTTTTTTTTTTCCTGTACGTGGGCCTCTCACTGTTGTGGCGTCTCCCGCTGCAGAGCACAGGCTCCGGACGCGCAGGCTCAGCGGCCATGGCTCACGGGCCCAGCCGCTCCGCGGCACGTGGGATCTTCCCGGACCGGGGCACGAACCCGTGTCCCCTGCGTCGGCAGGCGGACTCTCAACCACTGCACCACCAGGGAAGCCCCTCCATAAAGCATTAATGAACAGCTTTGGCACAGGCTAAATTGCAAAGGCTCCAACCCTGATCTTTTCTAGACTTTTGAATTGTTTTCAAAGCACTTCTGTTTCAACTTGTTTGCTGTGCAAAATTATTGCAAACAAAGCAAGCATCGTGACCACTGAAGAGGTACAAATATTGTGATGTTAGCCACCAGCTAGAAAATTCCAAAGTCTTCCCAGGGAAAACTTCTCTCCCAAAGTCCATGTAAATCTTGTAAGGTCACAGCTGACCGGGTCCCCAGACCCTCCATGACCTCACAGGCTCTGTAGCCCTCCACCCGGGACCCACACTTAATCTCCCAGTGGCAGAAGCATGGTCATCCCAAGGTGTCTGCCCTTGCCCTTCTTTCTGTGTGGAGCAATGTTCCTTCGATTATGTTAAGGCGTCCTCCTTCAAACCTGTAGTCTGTCGCAGCTGTTCTCTCTATTTTATTTTGTACACCACGACTCATCGACATCTGACCTAATAGCCATGTATTTACTTGTTTGCATGCTTTTCCCAGATGAATGGGAAGCTCCCCAGGAGAAGGAAGGGTCTTCTAAGCTTCCTCAATACTTTATACCAATGTTTCTAAAAATGCCCAGTAGACATTTGCAGAAGGACGGCAGAAAGCTGTGGTTTCTAAGAGGTCCCCAGCTCTGTCCCATGCTTCTCTCCACCTTCCCGGTGCCCACACACAAGCCTACTGCTGTGTCACAGGACCATCTTCGTACAGAAAACCTCCTTGGCTGGTTCCCGCAAGGACCCTGCTCCTGTAGGTTTGTCAGGAATCTTAGCAATGATGTTGTGTGTCACCGAGAAGGGTCGTGTCACAAGGTACCCAGTCTTCATCCTGCCCATTTTTTCTGAAACTCATTCAGAAGTAACTCTTGTCACTTTGGATCTATCATGAGGAAGATGCTGAGAAATAACTGTCCACAGAAATAACTGTCCATCTTCAATATTACATGACCATGATCACTTAACTTAAACTTTAAATAAGTGAGGCTGGGACTTCGCTGGTGGTGCAGTGGATAAGGCTCCACGCTCCCAATGCAGGGGGCCTGGGTTTGATCCCTGGTCACGGAACTAGATCCCTCATGCATGCCACAACTAAGAGTTCCCATGCTGCAACTAAGGAGCCCGGGAGCCGCAACTAAGACCTGATGCAACCAAATAAATAAATAAAATTTTTAAAAAAAGAAAGGACATTTCCTAACAATAAGGGTTAAATCATCAGGAAAATATAAACGTATTACAGATGTGTATACACAAGTAACAGAGATTCAAAATAGAGGCAACACCATTCTGAGAGATCTAAAGTTGAAAATAGTTAAATCCGCAGTTACAGATTCAGAGTTTGACCCTGCCCTCTCAGTAAGTGGTGTAACAGTAGAATATCGCTAAGAGTAAAGGTGATGTGAGCTGCCCCCTCAAACACTTGGAAATAACTGACCTCTGCAGAACATTCACCCCCCCCCACCAAGTGTAGAACACATCCTCTCCTCAGGTGTGCATGAAACACCCAGAAGGATCGGCCATACTCTGGGCCATAAAATAAATCATAACACATTTTCAAAGACTGGAGTTCTATCAAGTATATTCTTTGATCAAACAGAATTAAGTTAAAATCAATGAAAGCAATTACCTTGGAAGTCCTTGACTACTTGGCAATTTAGGAAAAATAGGTCTGCTTGGTCCATGGGTCATAGAAGAAAGTACAAAAGTATTAAAAACCCAACCTATTTAAAATATGGGATGCATTCCTGGGCATATATAAAGACAAACTCTAATCCAAAAAGATACATGCACCGCAGCGTTCCTAGCAGCACTACTCATAATAGCTAAGACATGGAAACAACCTAAGTGTCCATCAACAGAGGGATGGATAAAGAAGATGTGGTACATATATACAGTAGAATATTACTCAGCCATAAAAAAGAATGAAATAATGCCATTTGCAGCAACATGGATGGACCTAGAGATGATCATAGTAAGTGTAGTAAGTCAGAGAGAGAAAGACAAATAACATATGATATCACTTATATGTGGAATCTAAAATATGACACAAATGAACCTTATCTGTGAAACAGAAACAGACTTGTGGTTGCCAAGGGGGAGGGAGTTGGAGGAGGGATGGATTGAGAGCTTGGGATTAGTAAATGCAAACTATTACATATAGGGTGGCTAAACAACAAAGTCCTACGGTAGAGCACAGGGAATTATATTCAGTATCCTATGATAAACCATAGCAGAAAAGAATATGAAAAAGAATCTATGTATGTATAACTGAATCACTTTGCTGTACAGCAGAAATGAACACAACATTGTAAATAAGCTATACTTCAATGAAATAAATTTTAAATAAAGAATCTACGTAGAGGTACTACAATCTATGTAGTGTGTTCTGAAAGTGAAGAATCTTAAGAATCTCATTTAGCACTGTGTAGTCCTGGAAATGTAGGCATTTCAAAAAGTCCCGTCTTTAGAGATGTCCCTAAATGTTCCTTTAAGAAGTATGCATCTTCAGGGTTAACAGTAAGCACTTGTGTTGAATGAGCCAATGGTTATTCTCATTTTACTTCCTCTTAAAGACAAAACCTACCACCGTTCACGGTCTGTTATCTGCTTTCTTGCGTATAATTGCTGAACCGCCTGTGATTCCAAGGGAATTGGGTAACAGGAAACCTGAGGTTGGCCATCCTGGAGTAATCGATAATACCTGTGCTCCAGAATTCCCGTGGATTTTCACAGTTCTTTCTTGAATTCCTCAAGATCCTTGAGAAGTGCTGTGAAATTTGGAAATCTTTTTTTTTAACAGCAGTGCTGACCCGTACTTCGATTTACTGTGATAGCAGACCATGGAGGGGCAATCCAGTGGGTGTAGCTGTGTGTGGCAACTTTAAGAAGCGCCCACAAATTCTTTGCCACCCCCCATATCAAATATGAGGGTTCCAGGTCCCCTCCCCTTGACTCAGGGATGGCGTCTTTCTGGATCCATCATGTAGGGCAGAAGTCATGCTGTGTAGCCATGTAAGACCCTGCAGCTTCTGCCTGGCTGTGAGGACCACACGTTTATGGGATGCTGCATCTTTGGTAGCCAGCCTCCATCCCATGAGAAGCCCGAGGTACATGGTAAAGCACATCTTGGTGTTCTGGTCAACCCTGTTGACTAAGTGCTGGTTGAGTTAGCCCACTCCAGGAGCTGGGCATCCGAGTACATAGACTCACATCTTGTACGTAGACTCTCCAGCCTTTGCTGTTCTATCCTTGACCTGTTTATGTAGCCATTGCAGAGACAAGCCACCTGACTGCATCTTTTCCAAATTTCTCCCCCAGCAGAATCCATGATCACAGTTAAGTGAGGCTTGTGTCAGCCCAGGTGGGAACTCCTGATTAGGGTAAAATGACCAGCAGCCCAATGGTCACACATCACAAAGCTATGAGCTGTCACAGTCGGTGATGACAGAGGGGTGGTCACAGCTCAAGCCCAGAGGGTGAACCTGAGCGGCTTCAGGGCTGTCTGGGAGACCCCCGGCCACAGATACAACCCGGGGCATCTGCCATGGCATCCGTCCTCAGGGGTCTGTAACAGCCCGGTTCGTGAACAGGAAATGAGGTGTGGATTACATCGTGAGACTTGAGCCTTCAGACACAGAAAGAACAAGATGTTTACATTTGTAAATGAAACCGATATCTTCATGTGTGACTGTGTGTGTGTGTGTGTGTGTGTGTGTGTGTGTAGAGTGTGAACACTTGCTTTTCTGTGACCAATAAAACAAAGTGCCTAATGCATTTATGTGATAAAATTGTTAGTATCTATGAGAAGACCTTTTATTTAATTTTCTCAGTTGCTTTTGCCTTAAGACGATTTTTATATCCTTTCGCTTTCAGAAATTCTACTTGACTGCAACACAGTAATGCCAAATAGAATAGAATTGAAATGAAACAATGATTTTCTTTTTATGAATATAATTTCAGTTAGAAAAAAACCCACATTCCATTAAGTGTAATAAGGTCCTAAACCATGTGTCAGGAGCATAGATGAAATTAAATACTTTATGTGTATGACCATTAAGTCTTAGAATTTCTTAGGCAAATATTTGCTGTTTCAGAACAGAGCGCTTTTATACATATTTGTTGTGCTGAATAAATGACTCTGACTGTCAATATCATGTGATGAGACGTGTTTATAGACAACTTGAGGAAAATGGTTGTCTATTATCTTTAATCTCTTATAATATTGTAGGGGAGGGGGAGATTTCCCCTTCTACCCCTCTTGAGTCCTTGTGGCTGGACTAATAATAAAATTAACACAAGACAGATGAACAGGAGAAAAAGAAACACATTTTAATTTGTGTGCACAGAGGTCTCCTAGAAATGGGACCTAAGAAGTGGCCAAAGCAGGTGGCTTTTATACTTTTTACACAAAGGAACATTACATTTGTGAGGAATTAACAGGACAAAGGAACACCGGTGTTTAGTTAATGAAGAATCTAATCAGAGTTTGGGCTTGAGGTACTTAGTTAAAGAAAGAATAGCCTTCTCAGCCCGAACTCCCTGTCTCTGGCCGTAAGGATGTCCTTCTGTGTCCAGATGCAGGGAGGGAACCTTTCACAGGGGGGATGTATTTCCTGCTTCAGGGGGACAGAGAGGAGGGTCAGAATGTCCCTCCTGCATCGGCTGTTTCTTAAGTAACTTTAATTCAAAATAATCAGTATGCCAGGGAGGCACATTTTGGGGTGGCCTGCCTGCACCCCAGCAATATCTATTCCTATTGTGGTCACTGTGCAGGACAGTACAATCCATGTATAATAATAGCATTCTTGGGCTTCCCTGGGGGCGCAGTGGTTAAGAATCCACCTGCCAATGCAGGGGGCATGGGTTCAAACCCTGGTCCGGGAAAATCCCACAAGCTGTGGAACAACTAAGCCCATATGTCACAACTACTGAGCCTGTGCTCTAGAACCCGCAAGCCACAACTACTGAGCCCATGCGCCACAACTACTGAGCCTGCGCTCTAGAACCCACGAGCCACAACTACTGAGCCTGTGCTCTAGAACCCACGAGCCACAACTACTGAAGCCCATGTGCCTAGAGCCCATGCTCAGCAACAAGAGAAGCCACTGCAATGAGAAGCCCGCGCACCGCAACAAAGAGTAGCCCCCGCTCGTCACAACTAGAGAAAGCCCGCACGCAGCAACGAAGAGCCAAGGCAACCAAAAAAAAAAAAAAAAGAATAGCATTTTTCACTACTCAACCATGAAAAAGAATGAAATAATGCCATTTGCAGAAACATGGATGGACCTAGAGGTTATCATACTAAGTGAAGTCAGAGAAAGACAAATATCATATGATATCATTTATATGTGGAATATAAAATACAACACAAATGAACTTATCTACAAAGCAGGAAGAGACTCACAGACATAGAGAACAGACTTGTGGTTGCCATCGGGGAGGGGACTGGGGGAGGGATGGACTGGGAGTTTGGGATTAAAATAATACACACTAATATATGTAAAATAGTTAATCAACAAGGACCTACTGTATAGCACAAGGAATTGTATTCAATATCCTGTGATAAACCATATGGAAAAGAATGCAAAAAGACAATGTATATATGTGTATAACTGAATCACTTTGCTGTAGAGCAGAAATTAACATTGTGAATCAACTATACTTCAATAAAATAAAGAACAGCATCCTTCAAATAAAGGATATCATTACCTATTTGCATGCGCGCGCGCGCGCACACACACACACACACACACACACACACACACACACACACACACACACACACACACACACACACACACACACACCCCTTTCTTCCAGGTAATATCATAATTAGATGAATAAAGGCGTCCGCAGACGTTCTGTGACATGCATGATTCTAATGAAGCCTAACTCACTGCGTGTAGAACAGTGTCTCTTTACAGTCACTTTTTAAAGCATCTGAACATGGAAATGAACACGTTTCCATGTTCATCTGAACATGGAAAGCCTGGAATCAGAAGAGCTATTTTCAATGATAAAGAATTATCTGTAAAAGAGGGTCATTACTGACCTATTTTTAATACCGAGCAGCAGAAGAGGCAGGTTACTAATTTGAGAGAATCACCACACCTTATCTAAAGGAAAACACATTGCCATCTAGTGCAGAACCAACAGAAAGCTTGGACTGTGTAGCAAATATTTAAAGTATACCTGGCATTATATTATTTTATTCTATTTGCACTATCGTCTATCCATGTTTCTCCTAAATCTTCAGAAACAATTTAACAATGTCTTTCTTATTACTGTTCTTATTTAAAATGTAACCACTGAATATAATATGAACTTTCATGGAACACAGATACCCTGGTTTAGATGTAGCTCCGGGATCTGGGTTCCAGAGCATTACTGGCACCAAGATAAATGCTTTGGTTTGCTTTAAAGCATATATAATGTGGAAATTCACTGTAGTTTGTTTGTTTTTTTTTAAGTGCCAATGCAATAAAATATTTGGTGTCAGGGTGACACTTTGCATTTCTTATTTTCCACCCATATTTATATCTTGAAATATGGTGTGTTCTCTTTAGGAAGCTAGTGATTAAGTAAAGTAAAAACAGAAACAGAAGGCAATGCAGAATGTATCATTTCTGTTTATCTGCAGGAAATTATGTAATAGACAAAATAATAGAAGTAAGTACAATCTCAAATAGCTTTAATTCTGTATCAAGGACTTTTTTTCTTTTTCCCTCAATATCATTTATTTCATTCTTCACCACTAAATATTGTAAAACTGTGGTGTGTCATTTAAATAATATATACTTTATTGAAGTACAGTTGATTTTCAATGTCATGTTAATTTCAGGTGTACAGCACAGTGATTCAGTTATATATATATATAACTTTTTAAATAATTTTTTATAATTTTTATAATTTATAATTATAATTTTATAATAAAATTTTTTATAATTCTTTTCTCTTATAGGTTATCACAGTATATTGAGTAGAGTTCCCTGTGCACTACAGGGGTCCTTGTTAGTTGTCTATTTTATATATAGTAGTGTGTCTGTGTCAATCCCAACCTCCTAATACATGTTTATACTTTGAATGGAACTGTTCATTTGTTTAGATTTTACTTTTCTGCCCAATTCTAAGACTGAAAGCACAGCTGGGACAGAGCCTCAGTGTTGTCAAATCTGGGCTAGAAATGGACCTGGGAATGACTGTCAATGACACCTGTGTTGCTGGACATCCCTTGGGAATTAGAAACAAAGGATTAGGATGAGGGGATCCTGGGGGAACACTGGGGACCCAGCTCAGCATTGCCGACTGCACTTTCTAGTTCCTCTTTCGTAACCTCCCATCTCTCATTAGCTGTATCCTCATCTAACACCTATGCCTCTTGCACACGAATGGACTCCTACATCTCGGAATCGTGTCTTCTGACTCCACCGAGGCTGCTGTCAGGAACTCCGATACATCCCCTTCTTCTCAAAGGTGTGGTCAGGGTCCCTACGAGTAAATTATCCTTGAAAATTAGTGGCACCCCCAGAAAAAAATCATAAGATAAAAATCCCTCCAGATAGCATGAAACATCGCAGACCCAGAGAATTCTCTCTCATCCCGAATCATTTCATTAGCCAATTAAATGAATGTCCTACTTTACATGTGAGAATTTTCTCCATTAAAAAAAATGTGTATCAGGGCTTCCCTGGTGACGCAGTGGTTGAGAGCCCGCCTGCCGATGCAGGGGCCACGGGTTCGTGCCCCGGTCCGGGAAGATCCCACATGCCGCGGAGCGTCTGGGCCCGTGAGCTATGGCCACTGGGCCTGCGTGTCCGGAGCCTGTGCTCCGCAACGGGAGAGGCCACAACAGTGAGAGGCCCGCGTACTGCAAAAAAAAAAAAAAAAAAAAAACAAAAAAAAAACTGTGTATCAATACTCATAGAAATAAAGGTACTTTATACTTCTTTTGTTATTGTTCTCTGATGCCAGAGTTATCTATTTTTTGTTCAATTGCATGTTGACAGTAAAACGCAAGTCATTATAGATATTGACTATGATTTGTGGGGGGGGGGTCCTTGGGGGAAGGAATTAGGGGAGAGAGAGAGAGAGATACACCTTGGAGATTCGTTGCCGAGAGAAAAGAAACAAAAACAAAGAAAAAAGGAAGTAGTGAAAATCATCAGTCCTGCAAGATCAAGACTGTGTCACAAGTGGCGCTTTCCCTGTAAAACAAAACAAGCAAAAACCAAACAAAACCCACACAAGTTGTTTTTTTAGGATTCATGATTAGGGATCCTCTGAAACCTCTATGCCACGCAGGGCAATAGCTCTAAATGGCCCAAAGGCAAAGGCAGAATCCGGTCGAGTTGTTGCTTTTGTAAGTTGCTGAGTCTAACTTAAGTATGCCTTTTTTCCTGGTCTTTTTAGATCTTCCCTTTTGCTATTTTGTCTCACTGTGATGAGTCTATCTACTGCCTTTTTTTGGTTTCCTTTCCATTTTTGTGGGTCCATGTTTTTCTCCAGTTCTGGAAAATCCTTAGCTATTAAATCTTTGAGTGCTGCCCATTTCCTAATTTGCATATTCTCTTCTGTTGGGACTGATTAGGTGTGTGTCGGATCTTGACATTCTCTACGTCCTATTTATTTTTCTCATATTATATCCCTGAACTGCATTTTTCAGTACTTTTTGATTTTCATATTCGTTCCCTTAAGCTATAGATAAATTGATTGTTATCCATCTTTTGGATTTTTAAATTCAAAGATTTTCTAAAATGTCAGTATTGTTCTTTTTGACGTGACACCGATTGCTTTCAAAAGTGATACTCACACCCTCAGATTTTTCCTTATCCTCTGAATGCTTTTAAACATTCCAGACCTGGTTTTTATATTCTTTGTATGATAATCCCAATTATAGTATGGCTTTGTGTTCCCGAATCCTCTCCTTTTGTCACTCAGAGAGGCTTCTCCTCTTGGATTTTGGTTATTTATTTTATGATCTCATCTTTGATTCAACATAATTGCAGCATCTGTGCCCTCAGTGGGAATTGCTTTCTTCCAGAGATATTTGCTTTGGCTTTTGCTGGAAGCCAAGATAAATATTGACCTAAGACCAGTTTAGCTCCTGCCAAGAATGCTGCCTGCTAGAGGGCTCCCGGGTCCTGCTCTTGTTCGATGGGGTCCGGCCTGAATCTCCAGGTTCCTTCCACAGTGTTCGTATTTAATTGTACACACACACACACACACAGACACACACCAAACAAACAAACAAAAAAATCTGACCTTGCCCACAGCCTACGTTTCGGTTTCAACTCATAGGATTTGCTTTTCATTGGTTGTTTCGGTTTCACATTGTTTGGGGTTCTTGGGATTTTCTTTCTTTTTTAAAAACTCTTATTCTATTGGAGTAAGAACACTTCACATGAGCTCTGTCCTCTTAACAAAAATTTAAGTGGACAGTACTGTTGACTCAAGGTACGCTGTTGGACAGCAGAGCTAGAACTCACCTTGCTTACCTGAAACTCTGTGCCCTTTGATTCCAAACTCCCCATTTCCACCTCCTCCCAGCCCCAGGCAGCTCAGAACAGTCTGAGCCCATGGATTTGACTGTCTTAGATTCCACATGTAAGTGGGATCGTGCAGTGCTCGTGTTTCTGTGACTCGTTTTATTTCTCTTGGCACGGTGTCCTCGAGGTTCCTGCATGTCCCATATTGCAGAATTGCCTTGCTTGTAAGGGCCGAATGGTACTCCATTGTATGGATCTAGCAAATTTTCCTTTTCATCTCTCGGTGGACACTTAGGTGGTTTCCACAACTTGGCTCTTGTGAATAATGCTGCAGTGAACATGGTTGTGCAAATATCTCTTCAGTATCCTGATTTCAATCCTTTTGGATAAATACCTTGGGATTTTCTTTCACTTGTTAGGAGATCTACCAATTCTTAAAAGGCTTATAGAAACGTATGCAGGGTCCAGGCTGTACCATATTACAAGTCTCTTCAGGAAATCCACTTCTGCACACTTAAGAGTTTCCCAGCACCTTAGTGAAAAGGTTTTGAGGATCATCTCAGGAAAATCAGACCTTAATCTTAAGACTCGTATTATTCCCGGATTCTACTCTGCTTATAGAATACAAGTCAGACTCCTTGCCGTTACATACAAGGGGCTCTGTGATTTTTCCCTTTCACGTATTTTGTCGTCTTGTCATCCTCTGTGTCTACACGTGTATTAGACTCCAGTCATGTTGGGCTACTTAGAAAGCTTGTAATGCACATTTCACATCAGTCTCCCTCCAGCATCCCTCCACACCCATTCCTTCTACCTTCTCGACACACGGAGAAATCACGTCTGTCATCCTGTCTTACAGTTCGGGATGGCACGTGATCGGGTTCTATCCAGTGACCCGTGGATGGACGCTGCTCACAGAACTAACCAATAAGTACCTCTGACATCACGCTATGCTCTTTCTCTTTCCTGACCTGTGAGTTTCCAGTGACCCGTGGATGGACGCTGCTCACAGAACTAACCAATAAGTACCTCTGACGTCATGCTATGCTGTCTTTCTCTTTCCTGACCTGTGAGTTTCCAGTGACCCGTGGATGGACGCTGCTCACAAAACTAACCAATAAGTACCTCTGACGTCATGCTACGCTGTCTTTCTCTTTCCTGACCTGTGAGTTGAAACCATGATCGTTAAGTGCTGGATTCTGGATGCTGGATCATAGGCACTGGAAAAAACGTGCTTTATGTTTGAGACTGGATTTCCCAAAGGTCCATCCTCCGTACTGTGTTCTAGGTCCAATAATTCTGGTGGGTTTTATCTGCTAGTCAGTGAAACCATCATAATTCAAAAGTATCCCTCTGAGCTCATTGTGGACAGGATGAAGAGAGGACATTTAGAGAGAACAGACTTCTAAGTATTGAGATTTGATATTTAGTAAGTAGTGAGGAAGGAAGTCTTCTATAGGGGAAACAGTAGATGTGAATTATGTTCAGTTCAGTCGAAAACCAGTGCGTCCCTTCAGATAAAAAGTAGTCAGTGTAAAAGTCTATGGACATCCCTGGAGATGCTGTAGTTTGTGTTTTCCATTAAATATCAATCGTTAAGAGATACTAGGGTACATTCTCTGGACTGTTTCTCTATGTAAGTGCTGTATACTATATCCACCATAATGACTGAGAGATTTCTGGGCTTCATCGATCTGCAGATTCATAATCTGTAGAAGGAAAGCCCATGATTTGCTTCTATAAAAGCTTGGGCAGGGGCTTCCCTGGTGGCGCAGTGGTTGAGAGTCCGCCTGCCGATGCGGGGGACGCGGGTTCGTGCCCCGGTCCGGGAGGATCCCACATGCTGCGGAGAGGCTGGGCCCGTGAGCCATGGCCGCTGAGTCTGCGCGTCCAGAGCCTGTGCTCCGCAACGGGAGAGGCCACAACAGTGAGAGGCCCGCGTACCGCAAACAAACAAACAAACAAAAAATGCTTGGGCAATTCTTGCATGTTCTCAAGTTGGAAAAGTACGGACCTAACAAAATACCTGACAGCTATATAGTCATAAACACCCTCACCACCACCAGCACTACCATCATCATCATTATAGTCATCCTCATCACCATATCATCATATACTACACATCATCAGCCCAAAGAGAACTGAATGAAAGCGTTCACTTATAAAAGGAGGGCAAATCTTACTTAACTTCACAGTTCTGCTATGCAACTTGACATGATTTTTTTTTTTTTTTTTTTTTTGAGGTACACAGGCCTCTCACTGCCGTGGCCTCTCCCGTTGCGGAGCACAGGCTCCGGACACGCAGGCTCAGCGGCCATGGCTCACGGGCCCAGCCGCTCCGGGGCACGAACCCGCGTCCCCTGAATTGGCAGGCGGACCCTCAACCACTGAGCCACCAGGGAAGCCCTGCGTGAACATTTTTTTTTTTTTTTTTTGCGGTACGCGGGCCTCTCACTGCTGTGGCCTCTCCCGTTGCGGAGCACAGGCTCCGGACGCGCAGGCTCAGCGGCCATGGCTCACGGGCCCAGCCGCTCCGTGGCATGTGGGATCTTCCCGGACCGGGGCACGAACCCGTGTCCCCTGCATCGGCAGGCGGGCTTTCAACCACTGCGCCACCAGGGAAGCCCTGGCGTGATTATTTATTTATTTTATTGAAGTATAGTTGATTTACAGTGTGGTGTTAATTTCTGCTGTCCAGCAAAGTGATTCAGATACACACACACACACACACACACACACACACATTCTTTTTCATATTCTTTTCCATTATGGTTTATCACAGGATATTGAATATAGTTCCCTGTGCTATATAGTAGGACCTTGTTTATCCATTCTCTATATAACAGTTTGCATCTGCTAATCCCAAACTCCCAATATACCCCTCCCCCAACCCTTTCCCCTTGCACAACCACAGGTCTGTTCTCCATATCTGTGAGGCTGTTTCTGCTTCATAGTTATGTTCATTTCTGTTGTATTTTACTTATGAGTGATATATGATATTTGTTTGTCTGACTTATTTTCCTTAGTATGATAATCTCTAGTTGCATGCATGGTGCTTCAAATGACATTACTTCATTCTTTTTTATGGCTGAGTAATATTCCATTGCATATATGTACCACATCTTTATCCATTCGTCTGTCAATGGACATTGAATTCGTTTCCATTGGCATGGTATTTTGAAATGTCCCTTCAGTTCTAGTTTTTTCACCTGTGAGACAGGTACCTCTGTCTGTTGAGATGGGCCAGTCGGGAACTTAAAGTCATAAAACTGCAGAGCAGTAAGCAACCTTAAAATTAGGCCAGTTTTGTCCCATTCAACACTTACGGAAAACTAAATTAATAGAGAAGTGAAATGATTCACCCTATGTCATCCAGATATAAAGGGGAGAATGTAGTGCTTAATTCCATGTCTTCGGATGCATTTCCATTGCTTTGCCTACCAAATCGTAGTCAGTGAGTTACATTTAAATTAAAGTCACATACATAAAAACTTATCTTGCAAATACACCACTCAGAGAATTCTCCTGGAAGTTGAGTTCGTCAGCTTGGAACACCTCGCTGACCTGCTTCACTTCACAAGGAGCTGCTTCTGAGTTCCCAGTCCCGACATTAGTGATCACTCCTCTCTGCAGCACAAGCCGATGAAAAAATGAGCTCTTTTGTCACCGACTTCTCTCTCAGAACTGTCGAATGTTCCATCAGCAGTGATCAAACGCTAGGAGATGGTGTGACTCACAGACACAGTTTTCTGTGTGCAAGCTTCCATCTTATTAGAGCTTAACACAAAAGTGCTTTTTGATGTTAGAATCTATTAAAATCAGCAAAGCAGACCTCTTCTCTAAGTCAGATGGTACATGCTTTTATTAATGCAACTGCTTCTTCTGCGCAGGTGGGCCTGTCATACACTGAGTCAGCATTCTGGGCTGTGACGTTCTGGGGTCAAGACAATTTCCCAAGAGCTGTTTTCTTGCGAATGTTCATTGAAATTATTTCCAGATTAAAATGATGTCATATGGGATGACAGTACGACAAAATTAAACAAGGGGCCAGCTTTGAAAACAGTGTCATCATTCCCAGAAATAAAGTTCTATTTTCTTTACATAGAAAGAATATTTGATGAACATGGTTCAATATTTGGGGCGTACTGGATGAGTTTGCTCTGGCCATCATAACAAAATACCACAGACTGGGCGCCTAAAAAACCAAATTGATTTCTCCCAGTCTTGGAGGCTGGAAGTCTGAGATCAAGTGTGGGCAGGGCTGGTTCTTTCTGAGGCCTCTCTCCTGGGCCTGTAGACAGCTGTGTCCTCCCTGAGTCCTCCCAGGGTCGTCCGTCTGTGTGTGTCCGTGTCCTGATCTCCTCTTCTTATAAGGACACCAGTCCTATGGGATTGGGACCTACCCTAATGACCTCATTTTGCCTTCATTCCCTCTTTAAAGACCCCATCTGCAAGTACAGTCACATTCTGAGGTCCTGGAGGTTAAGATTTCAACATACGAATTTGGGGGGAGATACCATCCAGCCCCAAACAAGCACCTACCTATAGTGGTTGGTGTGTGCTAAGTCAGTTTAGAGGCTGGCGATACGGAAGTGAAGGTAAACCCAAGACTAGACACCACCTTGTGAATTTTACATTCCTGTGCGGGGGATGGAAAGCTAACACACCATGAGCCGACCAGAGAAACTACAGACAGTTCTGCGAAGAAATAAAGCAGGCATGTCTGATAAGTGTAATTGAGGAGATGGCTCACAGAATGATAAGATGGTCAGCGAGGTTCCAGGGTCTGAGAATGAGACAACTGAGCTGAGCCCAAAGGAGGAGTAGGGGCCAGCCATGCAAAGTCCTAGTGAGGAGTCTAACAGGCGAAGAAAACAGATTTGAAAAATGGGGTTGGGGGGCTTTGAGGTAGGGTCCATGGTAACTTCAAGGAGTGAAAATCCAGGAGAGCAGACCACATGTGGTAAGGAAGAGGATATGAGAATTACACCATCACCCCTATTTCAGGGTGAATAAGGCCAGATAAGGGGTTGGAGTTCTCAAGTGTAATGAGAAGACAGTCTGCGTTTGAAATAGGGGGGTATCTGCTAAGATTTATATTTTAAAATGTGCTTTCTGGCAGCTCTGTGGAAATTAGGATGATTGGCATATCCCGGATGTGGTGATACATGAGTAATGTAGGACAGATTCAGTTACTTGTTATCAGTCAACCGGATGATACAGTTTTCACTAAAGCAGGAAAACCTAGCGAAAAGGACACTTTGTGGAAAGGTGAGGAAAAGAATCAAGACTTCTGCTTTGAAAGATGATTTTCAGTTGATGAGATCACATATAAAGTTTAGCGTGCAGCAGCGAATTAGATATAATTTCATAATGTATCGAGATGCTCAGAGTTCAACTTTGTTGCATTACCTGCTATTCAGGGATCACACGATTGGACTACATCAGTTATTCTCAGAAATAGGACTTCAGTCAATGTTTCATTTCTAACCAAGGTGAACTGCATTAAAAGCCAAAAGAATATAATTGTTCCCAACACTGGAAGAAATGGTAATTATGTAACATGATAGAGGTATTAGCTATCACTACAATGGAGATCATCTTGCAATATAAGTGTATCAGATCAATATGTTACACAGCTTCGACTTACACAGTGTACGTCAAATTTATCTCATTTGTATGTATATTTGTATGTCAAATATATCTCAAAAAAAAAAAAACAAACCCAAAATCTGCAACTATTTCCTAAGGGAGGAGAGAGGAATATATACACATACATATAATATTTTTATTTATGTTATGTATTTATATGTTATAAATTAGTATTATATTTTTATTTTATTACATATATATAAATCTCTAGAGATATATATGAAAATAATAAAATTCAAATTTAAGACAATTATAAAGCAATTACAGATGGAAGCCAGAATTGGAATTGAATTGCCACTTCTTTAGCCACTGGGTTACTTTTACACGTACTGTGTTCTTACTCTGCCTTGCTTGGAATTATACATTTCCCTGTGATACTTTTTTCTAGTTTCTAGTGTTGAAAAAGACATGAGCACTTCACATAATTAATGATAACAGATGTTCTCAGGACGTTTAATTCTTACAATGTTTTCAACATGTGGCTCGGCAGAAATGTCCCTCACCCGATTTCCTTAGAAGGCTGAGATGCACAGTTGGGAATTGAACACATCCCCCAGCAGTTCATTCATTCATTGATCCATTCAGGTATTTAGCAACTATTTATTGAGAACCAACTATATTTGTAAGTGAGTATAATTATAATTAACAACAATAATATCATCTTAGTCATTGCAAGAACTCAAAATCCCATGCCTTGGTATTTTTATTTTTCTATTTTCTCAACCTCTGCACAATCTTGTTTTAATCGATAAGATTGTAGGATTTTAAAGTTAAAACAGGCATTTGCCTCACCTGTTACACTATCCCGTGCATCGCAAATACTAAGCAGTGTGTTAAGAATTGAGTGATTCTTGGAATGCTCAGTCATTTGGGATTTTACATAATGATTCCCTTCTCTTGGACTTGCTTAAGCTACTTCATCCTAACATAAACTCTACCCTGTAGATTTCATTTTTTAAAAATGTTCTTTTTTTTTTAAGTCGTACACTTAAATAATCTTTATTATGCACTGGGTTCCTATCATCGTTTCATTGAATGAATTTTAACAGTGTCCCATAACAAAACACAACCATCTGCCGATTCTTTTCAACACGTGTATCATTTAAAAAAAAATGTTTATAGCACATAAATATAAGAAATAGGTTCTCTTCCCCTAAATAGGCCAGCAAGAATGGAACCTTGAAAGTAAACTATCTTTTATTGTTTTCCAACTAATTCTTAGAATGATAAATAAGTTGTCCTTGATTTTTACAATCATGCTCGAAAAGGGGAAAAACGTCTTAAAAGTCTTTTATTTAAACAAGCCTCATGTCTAAAGTAGCATACAGAATGTTTGGACTCTGGGGAGGCGAACTTGATGACCTTGGGCAAGTCCTTTTTCTTTTAAATGCCTCATTTTCCTAGAAAATAAAATGATCTCCATGGCTGCTTTCAGTACAAAGCAGCTACCCTTCATCCAGAGGGGGAATAAACCTAATGGATCCCATGAGATAGTGTTTATTTCAGGAACCAAAAGCAGCTGAGCATGAAAGTAATGTCCGGGACCTAGCATTTCATTATCTGCCCACACCAGGTTGCTTCCCGTGCCTGTCAGTTACAGAAATCTGGAAGTGAATGAAACAGTCCTTGTGCAGAGCTGGTAGAGTCCTTCCGCTTAATTATGACATTAACATATCCATGTGAGAAATAGTTCACCGGAGGTTGTTTACTAGGTCATCCTTTCAACACAGGTGGTGGTTTTTATTTTATTTTTATTTTCTGTTTTCATTGTTAGCAACTCACTCGATAGAGTGTCCTTGTATTGGCAAGGAGCCTCCACTGGTTGAATGCCTAGGTATCAGGTTGGCCGAAAAGTTCGTTTGGGTTTCTCCATAAGATGGTACGGAAAAACCAGAGTGAACTTTTCGGCCAAGCCAATAGTAAGGAATGTTACCATAAAGTAGACGTCAGGCTTCTTTTTTGGCAGAACTTGGCCAAGGGTCAAATCACCCATGGACTTTTGAATAAAAATCTTTATAAAAATAAATCTTAAATTCATATCTCAAATAGGAAAGTCTCTATGTAGAACGTACGCATGGATTTCTTAAGATCCCTTAATTTATCTGTGTGTCAGATGGTCATGTTCTCCCCCGTGAGCGGATGTTTACCTCGTGATTGCTGGTGATGACATAAGCCATTGCGGAAGGTCAGCCTCGTGGCTTTTAAGGATGCGTCCATATAGCCACCCATTCGTACACTAAAGTACATGAAAAGAAAATGCATGGCATTACTCCAAGGAGATGCCACAGTCCTTAAAACGTTACAGTTTATTGACAAAGAATTAAATATGCACGCCGGTAAGTACATTTAGCTAGATTATCCCCCCAGATATTTATAGTAAGCTCGGAGTCATGTTTTCTACATGAGAAATTTTCAGTAAAGGTCTCCTGGTTACAACTGTTTTAATATTTGAATCCAGCTCTCCTTTCTACATCCAACTGTTGCAGTTCCTGTTTTGAATTTTTCCAGATAGTGCTTCTTCCTCTATTTTCCAAACTTGCTACCCTTTCAGACACACTAGTGAGTAAATTCACAGATGTCCTGCCATCTTCCTGCACAAATTAATGCTCCATGGGTGCACGGGGACTTAGGAGTACGCCTGGTGTTCACGGGTTTTAACCCTGAGTGTTCTGTCTGAACGTGTAAGCGGTTCTGTTTCATCTCCCACTGTTTCCATCGTATGATTTCTGTCAAACAGTGGAAGCTGTTTAGTTACGTTGATACCTACAGTGAGGCGGGAAGCCAGGCGACATCCCTGCAACTTCCTCTCTCTTAGCTTTCAACTTGAACTAGGAAGAGTACGCAGGTTAGCACTTTTGTACCGTCTCCATAGTGACGTCCTATGCTATATGCGCTGTCTATAGTTTATTAAAGTAGAGGGTGAGCAGTTTGAACTCACTTATCAAATACAGCTTAAGTGAAAATGTGTAGTGTTTGTAGGATGGTGCGGCTAAACCAGCAGACTTTAACTCCAAATTGTCAGCCTTCTTAAGATACTTTCCCTCCCTCACCTGGTTAATATCTAACCAATGAGTTTGCTCTCAAATTTGATGGACCTTTCTGGGGAGAGCCTTGCCACGTCTGTTTAAGATTTTCCTTCTCTTATCTACAGTATATTTTTTTGGATATTAGTAAAACATTTATTGAGCGTCTGCTGCATGCCAGGCATTATGGGGTTTTTTAAAACTTTTTTTAAATTGAAGTATCATTGACTTATAATGTTGTGTTTCAGGGGTACAGCAAAGTAACTCCTTTATACATATATATGTATCTATTTTTTTCATATTATTTCCCCATATAGGTTATTACAAAGTATTGAGTAGAGTTCCCTGTGCTATACAGGGTCCTTGTTGGTTATCTATTTTATATATAGTAGTATGTATGTGTTACTCCCAAATTCCTAATTTATCCACACCCCCTTCCCCTTTGGTAACCATAAGTTTGTTTTCTATGTCTGTGAGTCTGTTTCTGTTTTATAAATAAGTTCATTTCCTTAATTTTTGTTTGATTCCACATATAAGTGACATCATATGGTATTTGTCTTTCTCTTTCTGACTTACTTCACTTAGTATGATAATCTCTAGGTCCATCCATGTTGCTACAAATGCCATAATTTCATTCTTTTTTATGGCTAATATTCATTATATATATGTACCATATCTTCTTTATCCATTCATCTGTCGATGGACACTCAGATTGCTTCCATGTCTTGGCTACTGTAAATAGTGCTGCTGTGAACTTTGGGGTGCATGTAGCTTTTTGAATTACGGTTTTCTGCAGATAATGGGTTGGCCAAAAGGTTCATTCCGGTTTTTCTATGAGATGTTGCGGAAAAACCTGAACGAGCCTTTTCGCCAACCCAATATATGCCCAGGAGTGGGATTTCTGGATTATATGGTAGCTCTAGTTTTAGTTTTTTGAGGAACTTCCATACTGTTTTCCACAGTGACTGCACCAACTTACATTCCCACCAGCAGTGTAGGAGGCTCCCTTGTCTCCACACCCTCTCCAGCATTTATTGTTCATAGACTTTTTGATGAGGGCCACTCTTGCTTTGTATATACCCTCTCATTTTGTAGATAACCCACTAGAACAGTGGTTGTCAGGAATGCTATGGAAAGCTTGTTAACACACAGATTCTTGCAAAACTTCTGATTCAAAAGGTCCAGGGTGGGGTCCATACAGTTTAACTTCTAAACTTCCCCAGATTCATTCATCTGCTGCACTGCAGACCACGCTTGGATTAACACAGAGCTGCTACAGGGAGAGGGCTGGGTCATGCATTCCCTACTGAAAATGATATCCCTAGATACTACGGCAAAGGCAACACAAATTAACTTATGCAGCTACGTGAATTCATCAACTAGTTCAATATATGGACACAGAGGAAACGTTCTCTTAGTCGGCCAATTGGTTTCTTCCACTCACACCCTTATTTCCACGTTTCGCTCATGATAGAAGGGAAGCATTTACAATAAATTTGGGAAGGTGAAGAGAGAAAAGGGGAAAAAAAGACTAAATGAGTAAATAGGACAAAAAAATACAATATGTCTGTATTCCATCGCATCCTTTTTCAGTACAACTTTCAGGTTATCACTAAAGAAACAACAAGGTGGGAAGCTTATGAGTTTGCTACTGCAGTGGTGATGCTATAGGGCAAAGGAAGTCAATCTGCATATCCTTAGACATTCTTTATGAAAAATCGTTTTCTCAACCTTTTCCTGAAGCTAAGAATTATGACATGCCATGTATTTAGACGTGGAGGGTGACATTAAAAAAAAAAACAGTCAGGTTATTCACCCATTTGGAAGGGTTCAGAGGCTGTTTTTTATAACCTAGAGTTTCTGATAATCTTTTATTAATATTAACTTTCCTCCACTAAGAATAGAAACAGTTTTTGAAATCTGGAGTTTCAGGATTTAAATCATGGAAAAGAATTTAACGTTCTTATAATCTGAGTTGTGAGTGTTAAATTTGGATTGGCCAAAATGTTCGACAGGGAGAGGGTTGGGTCATGCATTCCCTACTGAAAATTTTATCCCTAGGTATTATTATGGCATAAGATGTTATGGAAACACCCGAACGAACATCTTGGCCAACCCAATAAACAACAGTGGCCTCGCCTCTCTGACTCAGCACTTGGCCAGGTTCACATGTTCTGTGTGGTTTGACTGTAGGAAGAAAACTGGTGTGTAGCCACGGAAATCTCCTCGGTGTGCCCTGAAGAAGTAAAAACTGTCCATGTGACTTGAGCACACATAACAGAAACACACACCCGTCCCTGAGCTACCGTCTCATGGTTTATCTGTTGATCACTGCTGTGCTAAGTTAATTAAATCCAAAGAAAGAAAGTGTGGGTCAGCTGAGCGCTTGAAATAAATCCACAGAGCTAAGCAGATATGGGAGGGTGGGTGATGTGTGTTCCTCAGAGTTTTTGTGGACGTGGCTCTGTTGTCTTTGTGTGTTTTCCTTCAGTACATTTCACTAAACTGATTTCATATAGGCAGTCATCAACAGTAGACCAATGTCTGTGAAAGCTGGTAATAAAGTAATAATGGAAGTTAGAAACTGGCTGCATGAGTTTGCCCAGATGCCGTAACAAAGTGCCCCAGACTGGGGGGCACTTAAACAGCAAACGTTTGTCTCCCCCAGTCCCAGAGGCTGGAATCTGAGATCCAGGTGTGGGCAGGACTGGTTCTTCCTGAGGCCTCTCTCCTGGGTGTGTAGATGGCCGTCTCCTCCCTGTGTCCTTCCGGGGTCATCTCTCTGTGTGTGTCTGTGTCCTTACCTCGTCTTCTTACAAGGACACCCACCCGTCCTATGGGATCGGTACCCACCCTAATGACCTCATTTTACCTTCATCCCCTCTTTAAAGACCCCAGGTCCAAATCCAGCCACATTTGAGGTCCTGGGGCATAGGGCTTAAATGCGTGACTTTTGGGGGGATATAGTTCAAGCCCAGTCCCTGGTTTGTGTACGTGGAGGTGATCTAATGCAGACCAGTTGAAACAAGGTGGACATTTCTGTCGAACCATTTGCAGTAGATACGCCACTGGCTAAAACGTAAGCTCTGCATTGTGCTCTCATAATGTTCTCCAGTTTAATCACTGAATACAGTTTAACAGCCATCTTTGTTGATTTTTATGATTTTGGCAATAATTCCTCCTCCGTCTCATGTGTTTCCACATTTTCCCACACATCATACCCACTTTCAGTGTGTATTACCTAAAGAACAGAATTTGAACATAAACCTTCCTAACAAGTATAAAAAGCCCAATCCAGGGCTTCCCTGGTGGCGCAGTGGTTGAGAGTCCGCCTGCCGATGCAGGGGACACGGGTCTGGGAAGTTTCCACGTGCCGCGGAGCGGCTGGGCCCGTGAGCCATGGCCGCTGAGCCTGCGCGTCCGGAGCCTGTGCTCCGCAACGGGAGAGGCTGCAGCAGTGAGAGGCCCGCGTACCGCAAAAAAAAAAAAAAAAAGGTTCACACAGGGCTTCCCTGGTGGCGCAGTGGTTGAGAGTCTGCCTGCCGATGCAGGGGACACGGGTTCGTGCCCCGGTCCGGGAAGATCCCACATGCCGCGGAGCGGCTGGGCCCGTGAGCCATGGCCGCTGAGCCTGCGCGTTCGGAGCCTGTGCTCCGCAACGGGAGAGGCCGCAGCAGTGAGAGGCCCGCAAAAAAAAAAAAAAAAAAAAAAAAGCCCAATCCATCCTCCAGCCTTTCAGTCCTCTCCGATTATCCTCCAGGAGCCCCAATTCTGAACTTCAATTGCTGAGTGTAAAACGGTTTCATAAGGGTAGCATGGGTTAGACTCATATATCTTTACAGAATTTCTGTTTTACCTTCAATTCTACAACAAACCCCTTGAAAACTATGTTATTAAAGAGAAAACATTTGGCAATATTTCGATTTCCAAGTATAACTCAAGTTCAGCAAGATCAAGCCAGATCGTAGAGATGGGAATTTTTTTTGGGGGGAGGGGTAAGGGGTGGGAACTACCTTCTAATTCTAAGTAATGGGTTATAAAGGGAGACCTCGGAGGAAAAATATTTTTGTTCCTTTAAATATCACAATGGAAAAATTAAACTCAGTATCACGTGATATTTAACATCATTTTCCATGAAATACAATGAGAAGTAAGGCATACATATATTAATACTATTTACCATATTGATAAACATACACGTACTCTTTGTTTATTTAGTTGCTACAGAAAAGCCGATGGTGTGGATTCTGACTACATACCTCATGGCCTCCTGAAACTATGCTCTTTCTAAAATTCTCCATCACTCTCATCTTTAACTTGAAAGCTTGAGAGAATAAAAGACATCGCCATGGACCCTTTGGTCCTCACCATTAAGTATTTGTATTCAAATTTTCTCTTGCCCTGGAGTATAGAAGCAAACATGGGGAAGTCTCCAAACTCTTAGTGAAATTCGAGGGAGTGCGTGCGTCTGCCGTTTGCACACCTCAGCATGAGATGGCATAGAAGCAGCATCACTGCATCTTTAGTCATTTAACCAGAGTTGATATCATAAAATTTCCCAAAGGTTCCTAAATAGCTGGTCCAGCAGTTCCTTTCAGATCTGGAAAACCCAAAATGTACAGGTGATGTATTTGTAGGTGATAGTTTGAGTATGTGTCATAAAGTCTCCACCAAAAAAGACATCTATACTGATTTCAACAGATACTTTATAACTTGCTTACAGCACAGGTGGGAGCTGACTGCTTTAGCAGAAACACTGAGTCAGGAAGGGGGGCTGAGCAGGGTAGTGTTGAGGAGAAAGAGGAAGAAATATGGAAACAGGAAGTTCCTTTGGAAATAAACGAGGACATCAGGCATGCTTTAGAAAGAATCGCATGGGGAAGTGCAATCTGCAGTCTCAGTTCCATCGCCCCACGAAATTTTCAGCAAGTGTTTCCTTTTTTGCCAAAGTGTCTTGTATCTGGCTCTGTTGTAAGGAAGCCGAAAAGTTCTGAGTCTTGGAGGGTTGAGAGCAGGAGAGACGGGTGTCCGCGTGCAACTTAACTCTGTGGACACTGTGTGCATTTGAGCATCTTCTGGGGGAAGGGTCCCAGGTTCCAGGGATGTGCGGGATATTCAGCGGCTCTGCCAGCCTCAGAACCAGAGGGCCACAGAGGGCAGACGTCCGCAGCTTGGTCATTGAATCGTAGACCGCACATCCTTCTGGAGGTGGCGGGCTTTGCCATTTATCGTTGCTTTTTAAAATCCAGATACCTAAAAGTAAGCACAGGAAAAATGAACCATTTAATACTTCCATTTAAAAAAATAATCTTTTGCTACCTTAATGACCTGGGACCCATGCTGATAAGACTTCAATGCCTTTCATGTATTCTGTACTTTTTTCTTATCCATAGCTCCCGCACATTATAAAATCTGTAGTATTGATTAATGGTTTTAGAACTTGCTGCTGTGGTGTCAGACCCACTTGAGTGGAACAGCAGTCTTCTTGGGTCCTCTGACGGCCAAACACTGACACGCCAAGTGTCTGGTGAGTTAAAGGGCAAGCAGCAGACACCATGCAGAGAATCAGCACAGCTCCCAACATCGCCTCATTCCACATCTGGGACACGTGTCTTCACAAAGGACCATGCTGATCAGGGAAAGACAGCCTCAATTCGGGGAAGGAACCACCTGTCATATGTCAGCATGGACATGGGGTCTTCTCAGGGGTTGAGTGATCGCCTGCAGTTGTAGGGTCAGCCCATCCAGACAGCCACCCAGGACTTGATCTCATCAAGAGGTCCTTGCTCCATGGTCCTCAGCTGGACGCTCATTTATCCTGGATTCATCCTCCATAAAAACCCAACAGTTCCTGTCTTTAAGGATGCAGAGGATGTTGTCGAAGGGTCAGATCTCCAGGCTTCCATGCAATGACAGGAGAAGCTGCAGAATCACGTGCTAAACACTGTCCTCCACACGGAAGAGGACAAGAGAACAGAGGAGGTAGGGGAGGGCGAAGGGGGGAGAGTAGGCTTCTCCATGCTTCTTGAACGATGATGAAGAATGACGGTGAGGCCACCTTCACTTGGTCTTTCAAGAAGACACTGATTTGAAGGCGTAGGTATGTCACACTAGCATATGGTTTTTAGAGATAATTATCAAACCAGCCAGGCAGTGTGCAAAGCCTTGGAAACATAAGGATGTGTAAGAGAAACTTTCTAACGTCAGAAAGCCATCACCACTCCCTCAAATGGGAATCTGGCTCTTTCTGTCTTACACACACACACACTTTATAAAAGTCCTGGTCTGCAGCCTGAGAACATTCCAGAATTGTGTCTTGGAGAAGCTTTACCTTCAATGTGGGAGAATCAATGCAGGAGCTCTAGGATGAATACTTCCAAATATTGTTATATTAAAGCGTTGTCAAGACTAAGGTAGTTCCGTAGAGGATATCACAGAACAAAATGCAAGTGAGGCTGTCTGTAGTAAATTAGAAAGCTTAATATCCTTTTTCAATAACAAAATGAACTTGATATGTCCCCTGATGTATAAAGCATTAAACTGGCTTGTGTATAAAATTATGTCTCATGGAATAAAACTGGATGAAAGTGTGTAAACAAAACAGAAAGTCAATTAAAATTTATCCAAGTTGTGAAGTAACCAGCAAGCTGTCACAATGAATTTCCTAGTAAAAGACAAAGAGGATTGTGGATATTAAAAAAGTAACAAGATTAAAATTCTATTAAAAAATAAAAAATAATTTAAAAAGTAACAAGAAATTGTGCAACATATAACTTGAAAGAATCCTGTGTACAATAATAAAGTAACATAAACACATTAAGTTACAAAGTAATTTTTACATTTTAATGATAGAAATTGGCAGTTTCCTATAATTCTATAAACATACATACCCTAAGACCAATCCGCCCTACTCCTAAATATTTGCATAAGAAAAGATGAAAATATATCCACCAAATATTTGTCCAAGAATGCTCAGAGCAGGTTTATTCATAATAGCTCAATATTCCAGGTGTTCACAGATAGGGAGATGAGTGAAAAAAAAAAAAAGGTGGTATATTTATACAATGGACTACTACTTAGTAATAAAAAGATACGGACTACCGATACACAAAATCACATGGATGAATTAAAAAAAAAAAAAAAGATACTGAAAGGAAGAAACAAGACACCAAAACCCAAACTCTTATTTTACCATTTATATGAACTTTGAGAAAAAGCAAAATAATCCTGTGGTTTAAAAAGTCAGAATGCTATTGTCCAGCTGGGTGGGGATGTGAATTGATTGGGAATTCCGTGAAGGAACTGAGTGAGGGTGAATTCTGCATCTTGACAGAAGTTTAATTATACAGGTATACACCTTTGTTTAATTCTACAGGTGTACACCTTTGTGCCTGACCCATAGACAGGTACACTCAGAATTGTGTACCCATAAACAAATATTTATAATATAATAATTGATTTTTTAAATCATTGATATATTTCTAAATACATATTTAGAAATATATAAGAACAGAAAGAGGCGTGAATTCATCGATAGCGATGTCATAAATGTACTAAAGAAAAATGTCCTTCTCTGCAGATGTTCAATGTGCTTGACTGTACTGTTCTTCCAGCTTTCCTGTTGTGTTTGAGAATTTTAATATTCCACATTGGAAAAAAATAATGTAATAACAGAACCATATCTTAGAAAAAGCTAAAGCATTGTACTTCAGTGGAGGCAAGAAAATAGAAAAAACTTTGCATAAGTTACCTAGAACACCAGTGTTGTAAATGAGCTTTGAGATGGTAATTGTTCTTTTTAAGGAATCTCCAAGTGAGGCATGTTGATGAGTTCGCTTTACGTGACTTCTGCCACATTTATTTTACTGGAGGGAATATTTTTGACTTCTTCATAACCACAAACAAGATGTAATCTGCATTTAACTGAGCATGATGGTGCAAGGAAGATTCGTGTTTCTTTGTTCAACACAAATATATAGATATTACATGAATTTATAAACTGGAACCCTACTGTGAATTGGATCGTAAGCTCATTCTTCCAGCTGTTTGTACATGCATATAAAAATATTATTACCATGAGTTCCCACGACCAGTCGTTTCTCTCTCAGACATTCTTTAGAGGTTGTTGTGCTAGAGATATATTATGGAAACAATTTCCACAATTAATTCAAATCATATTACGTGCTGTGTAATAAACACACAGCATCAAATCTAAAAAGCACTTGAATCATGTCTTCTTCATATATTAATAATAAATTACTGATATGGTAATTAGTAATTTAGCTAATCGTTTTGCAAGAAATGACCACAGAAAAGAACCAGTGACTCGAGAACCTGTTATTTGGATGCACTTTTAAATTTAGCCTTTTTTTTTTTTTCTGTTGAGTCTGGGAACCCTTTTCAGGAAATGTAACCAACTTTAAATCTTTGTGCCAAGATCCTTTCTTTTGAGACGATAAAGAGTATTGATCTTAGATTGATTCCTAATATTATAATTACTGTTTCAACATGAAGGTATATTTACTAGATTCTGAAATTAACCACACCCCGATCAGCTATTGTATTTAGTATCATTCAAGGCAGGTAGAAATTTCGAGTTTGGCATGAAAGTCCTCAGAAATGTGAACTCTTTTCTTTCTGACTTTCTGTGATGTTCGTCCAAGGCACAGTGATGTTGGGCTGTACAATCCTTTTATGTCAACCATTTTCTCCCCCTGCTAGCTTTAATAATCTTGCTTTGTCCTCAGAATGAATCATGATATATTGGTATGAGTTTATTTACTATGCTGAGGATTTAAACCTTTTTTTTTTTTCTGGACAGCCTGTCTTTCATTTCTGGGAAAGGCATGATTTCTTAAGTCATACCATGCTTGGAAATTTTTCGTCATATTTTTATCTGATGTTATAGACAATATCCTTTGCCCATGTGGTTTGATGCCTTTACTGATTCCTTCACTGTAATTTTAGCTCTTTTGGACTTTTGGTTGTGAAAAAATCTGCCATATTTAATCAGAAGTTCTCCTCTTCTATTTTGTTGCTCTGATTCAGTTACTATTCGTTCCATACCCCCCCCACTTTGCCAATTTGTAAGTTCTCCCATTATGTTCTATCCCATGATAATAAGACTGCTCCCCTCTGCAAGTACATTTTCAAATACTGTTTACAAAAATCATCCAATTATTTAATACATGTAGTTGGAATTTCTGTAAAATTATCAGCCCCTACTCTCTTTTCCATCAATAAAATTAGTTTTATAATTATTAACTTCCTTTCTAAATGTTCTGCTAATTCCTAAATGTTCACTGAGTTAGTTTTGGCACTCAAGTCTGTCCATTATTATAATTTCTCTTGAGGTATATAGTTCTTCTTTCAAGAATTCTCTTTTGGCAGTTGGAAAACTCATTCAAAGACTGTAGCCTTATCCATTGAGTGAGATGTATCATTCTCCACTTTTTCATTCTCTCTTTATTGAGATACGTTCATATTTGATGGTCCAGTCCAATAAATCAGGTGTCATCAATGGATTCCTTTCAATTAATTCAGTGATGTTTAAAATCAGATTTTTTTTTTTTTTGCGGTACGCGGGCCTCTCACTGTTGTGGCCTCTCCCATTGCGGAGCACAGGCTCTGGACGCGCAGGCTCAGCGGCCATGGCTCATGGGCCCAGCCGCTCTGCGTCATGTGGGATCTTCCCAGACCGGGGCACGAACCCGTGTCCCCTGCATCGGCAGGTGGACTCCCAACCACTGCGCCACCAGGGAAGCCCAGAATATTTTTAATTATAGTAGTTTAAATTAGCTCAGAAAATAACTTTAGGGCTGAAACTCCTTAAATGCTGTTGTTGTTAATTATATATATTTTTTCTTGTGGTACAGGATAATCCTTGCATTCAATCCCCCAGAATTTTTTAGTTTGCTGTGCCGTCCATTTTCCTATTCACTTACCTCTACGGATACTTTTTATTTACAGTATTGTGTTGAAAAATAACATTCACTAAACACAACCCCCTGCACATTTTGAATCATGTCTTTAAAGGATCAATCTGTGTGTTCTTTTTACTCTATCTCAGTGGAAAGCAGTTGGTCTCGTCTTCCAACCAGAACTTTCTGGGACACAGCTTCATCAAGCCACGGGGTGCAGACTCGATTCAGCACATCCTTTGTTTACGTTCTTGGTTTCTTTGTGGCTCTGTAGATCTTGCCTTAGAATCCATGTGCAGCCTTGGGAGCGAATTAGGAGAAAGACGGGGGTTTTGGTTATATCTTTATTTTCTGCAAATGCATATTTCATATGTAAAATTCATTCAACATTGATCATTCGTTGGTCAGGCTGTGAATAAACTGTGCAGGAAACATGCTGAACCCTGAGTTTCAGTGTAACTCACATATCCCTTTGGGGAAGCAGTTGAACATAAATTCAAAGACTCCCAGATTGATGTTCTTAAAGATAGAATGAAATATTTGAGGTTTGTCATTTTCCTTCCTAAAATCATACAGAGAGCTTTATAATTGTATCTTGAAACATGCAAAGTAGAAAACAAGCATAGTCTTCTCCTAAATCAATCTGGAAAGAAACCAAATTTATTCTAATCGATTATGTCACTGTCCATAGAGCTAATAGGAAAACCGTCACTTCTCAGCAGAGATATTAATCCACATTCAGATTACATTTTTAGTAGGTGGAATCCACAGGTTTTTTGGTGATTGTTATTTGTATTGAAAGACTGCAATTTCTGACCTAAGACTACCGTTTTGGTGTTTTCAAGATGCACTAAAAAGGGTTCCTGTTGTGTGTGAAATACCAAAGAATGCCTTGAATCTACCAAACTCAGAATACCAGCTTTATAGCTGACAGTGAATATGCCAGAGATTCTACGTAATCACTGCTTGAGAAATAAATGAATAAAGCTAAAAAAAATTACTTTCAACAGTACAGAGGCTGCTGGTATTTATCTACAGATCAAAGAAATAATACACAGTTCCAGAGTAAGGAATCAGACCAGACAGTGGGCAGAAATACTTCAAGTGCTTTGCTTTCCTCATGACTCTACATAGAGACATCTTCCTCTGAGAGGGTTGGCTGATGAAAAGTTTTTATGGGTTTTTGTTGTTGTTGTTTTTATCAAAGAGGGCCAAATCACCTTGCAACATTCAATGTGCCAATGCCTTTGGCAATTTGATTATTTCCAAGACCATCATAATATTCAAATCTTCCAGCCTGAATTTTTGCAAAATATGTGAACATTTTTAATGCACTCTTCAGTGTGTTTGACGGAAAAAGAGAAAATTCTCTATTTCTCTTGGAGAAACAACCTCGGAGACCATTTACAGGATATGAAAGGATGCCTTCTTTGGCAAGTGCTGGGAAGAACACCGTGCAATCTTCAGTGTGGCCGTAAAGACGACAGTTAATATTGACAGAGTCTGAAACGGGGATGCGTCATGGCTCCTGGTAGGGTTTTTATCCAAAGAGAGGAGTCCAAATGCAGCAGACCAACAGCAGCAGAAGCAAGAACGAACACGACAAGAGTAAGTGGGAATTTGGAAATGATTAAGGAACTTAGGCTGTTCAGGATGTTACGGCTAAAACTTGGTTTGAATACGGCGTCGTCGAAAGAGAACACTCTACCATGGAATTCTTTGAACCTGTATTGACAACCAGCCTTAAAACCTTCTAGGTGTGTATAATGGGATAAGTTCTGGGATCTTCCGGTCTTCTAGTCTTCCTGTCAGCATATCAGACATCATAGCACTTGCTCCAAAAATGGCTGTGGAAATCGATTTAGACCAATTGTGTAGAAATATTCAATCGAGAGCCTGACATACAATGTGAATTTAATAAAGGGAGATTCCAAGTGGAATGTCGACATTCAGTTTTCATATTCAGCAATGTTATGAATTAACTTGAATATCAGAATTACTTTATATCCCAGGAGGAAGTTGCAGAGAATTTGAGTAATAAAGGTGTATGTCCGTAATCCTTCACGTGGTTCTCATTTTACTGGATGTCTCTATGGAATTAATAATAGAGTGAATCTCTGTGTTCTGAAAAACGGAAAATATCCAGTCTGGTGCTGTTGCCAACCCACAGCCCTTATCCTTGACTGAAGACCATCTTAGGCTTTCAGAATGCTCCTTGTGGCTGGAACCTCAGACATTTACTGGGGACACTTTTTAGAAATCATCTTCTGAAACCCTAGCTAGCCATGTCTTCTATAGGCATTACAAATGTGAACTTACAGATGTTTTCAGGCAGCCTTAAAATTTATCATTCATCAAAAATTCAAAGGTGTTAAAGAAAACTGTTAAGTCCTCTTTTCCACCCGTGATTTTTATATTGACATTTTAAGGTCTGTCGATAGATCCCATTCATAGCAAGTAGTATATTAAAGAAAAGAAAGAACAAACAGGATTTGGTTCATTAAATTCATTGCTAATCTATCCCATTGTTTTTTGAAGAGTCTAGACTATTCAAGAATGCCTCCATTTCTGTTATGTTTCTTTTCCATGTGTAAAAATTGAGTTGTTCGACACTCTACCACCTTGAGTCATTTCGTTCTTTCCTTAGAGAGGGCAGTTCTGGGGGATTGTCTTCAACCATCAAGGACACTTTATGAGCTATAACTAACTTTCTTGGCTTCTGGAGTTTGGATAGCATTTAGCAAAAATGGCATGGCTGCAATTCTGGCTGTACCACTCAGTGATTTTCATAAACCGACTCAATTAGTTCATCTGGATCAAACTCCCTCTTGGTTAAATGAATATAACCAACTGCAGAATTGTGCTTTAAAATTTTAAAGTGGACAAAGAAATCTCAAACGTCACCTTAATTTTAGGAACTGCACAAAAATCTGTACTTTAAAAATGTGAGAGATTAGCATCCCATCAAATGATTGTGTACAATTATGAAATTTAGTCAATACTGAGATACCTCTTCATGTACCTACCGTTAATTTTGGGGTCACCGCCTCCTATAATCTTCAAAGATATGTCTTAACCTAGCACCAAATAAGAGCAAACACATACGTGTTTTATTGTATTTTTCAGTGTTCTTCCTGACTTCATTTCTCCTGATTCTATATCCACTACTCAGACGTGGAATGTTGGCATTTGATAAAGAGCACAGTGTGGGTTTATGTGTCACAGGTGTTTGAAGATTCAATAAATATGTCTCTGTGTTTTGTAAATTCTTATACACCATGGTGATTATTTAAAGAGTATAAAGTACAATGAGTCACTGCGGAAATGTGTCTAATTGTGTAACTCACACCTTCAGCGCACACACTCACCCAACACACATTTGTGCATATGTATGTTTGCTTATTTCTATCTCTATTACAGAATAAGTTTGTCATAGAATAGTAGCCTTAAGATTGAAGGCATTTAAAAGATTTTAAAAGAAGTGGGACGTCATATTCCACTCCTGGGCACATATCAAGAGGAAACTCGACTTCAAAAAGATCCATGCACCCTGTTGTTCATAGCCACACTATTTACAATAGCCAATTCACGGAAGCAACCTAAATGTCCATCGACAGATGAATGGGTGAGGAAGATGTGGTACATATATACAGTGGAATATTAGCCATAAAAAAGGATAAAATAATGCCATTTGCAGCACATGGATGGACCTAGAGATTATTATTATATATATTTTTTACATCTTTATTGGAGTATAATTGCTTTACAATGGTGTGTTAGTTTCTGCTTTATAACAAAGTGAATCAGTTATACATATACATATGTTCCCATATCTGGACCTAGAGATTATTATACTAAGTGAAGTAAGTCAGAAAGAGAAAGACAAATAACACGATATAGCTTATATATGGAATCTAAAAAAAAAATGATACAAAAGAACTTATTTACAAAACAGAAATAGACCCACAGACATAGAAAACAAACTTAACGGTTACCAAAGGGGAAAGCGGGGGTGGGGGGAGGGATAAATTAGGAGTTTGAGATGAAGAGATATACAGTATTACATATAAAATAGATGAACAACAAGGACCTACTGTATAGCACAGGGAACTCTACTCAATATTTTGTAATAACCTACAAGGGAAAAGAATCTGAAAAAGAATATAGATATATTATATATTTGCATGTATACAATATATATATATGATCACTGAATCACTTTGCTGTAGACCTGAAACTAGCACAACATTGTTAATCAACTATACTTCGATTTTTAAAAAAGTGGGACGATGAAATCTGTACATCAATTAACACTATGAGAGTGAATTATTTTAATGATGAATTATCTCAGTCACTAGTAATCTAAAAGCACAAATTAATATCTGTTAATAGCCAACTTAATATCAAATGATTGCTCTTTAATAGGACAATGGGACTATCGTAACTGCCGTATAAGCCACTCAGTTCTTCACGTTTTTCTCTAATAGACGGAGCTAGGCTATTCATAAAGAAAGTGATTTCATTGAACATTTTGTTCTCTGATGTTCTAACTGTTGCTTTGGCAGTCTTCGTAAGCCGTAATAGGGTAGTGTAACTGCCTTAAAAGTGCCTCGATATCATATTTCACAGGAATGCCCTTCAAAATGGTCCCGTTACGATGACCTGTATCCTTTGTATTTTACGTGTGTGATGGTTAACCCCCTGTGATTTTAAGGTCTCTGCATCCAGCAGGAATGCGGAAAGGGAGCACACTCTATTTCCAAAGTTTTCTTCGTGTGCTTTCTTTTTAATTTTTTTCTAAAGCTTAATTTCTTTTTGTATTATGGTTAAAAAAAACCCAATAAATATACCACCCTAGCCATTTTTAAGTGTACAGTTCATTGTGTTAAGTATAGTCATATTGTTGTTCAACAGGTCTCTGGGACTTTCTCATCTTGCAACACTGAACCTCTGTAGCCATTCAGTACCAACTTCCCGTGCTCCATCCTCCCAGCCCTTGGTGTACACTTTTCTACTTTCTGTGTCTGTGATTTTAACTATTTAGATACTTCATGTGAGTGGAGTCCCACAGTGTGTGTCCTTTTGTCCCTGGCTTATTTTGTTCAGCATGACGTCCTCGAAGTTCATTCTTGTTTTAGCAGCTGACAGGGTTTCCTTCCTTTTTAAGGCCACATAATTTCTTGGATAGGACGCCAAAACCAAAGGCAACAAAAGGAAAAATAGACAGGTGGGACTACAACAAAACATTAGCACATCACAAGAAACAGTCAGGAATGAAAAGGCCACCTGTGAAACGGGAGCATCATTGCAAATCGTCTATCTGATAAGGGGTGATAATTAAGAATATATTTTTTAAAAATATTTTTAAATTTAAAAAAAAATAAAATTTTAAAAAATTTAAAAAAGAATATATAAGGAACTTCTACATCTCAACAACAATAAAACAAGTAAATTGATTAAAAACGTGCAGAAGGGCTTAAATAGACATTTCACCCCAAAAGACAGTGACCAATAAGCATGAGAAAAGATGCTTACTATTACTAATGATTAGAGAAATGTACATCTCTAATGAGATATCACACAGTGAGATATCACCTGACACCAATCAGGATGCCTACTATAAACACAACATAATCAAAAACAAAAGAAGCAGAAAATAGCAAATGTTGGCAAGGGTGCAAAATTGGAATACTTGTGCACTGTTGGTGGGAATGTAAAATGGTGCAGCTTCTATGGAAAACTGTATGGAATTTCCTCGAAAAATTAAAAATTGTGTTATCATATGACTCAGCAATCCCACTTACGGGTATATATGCAAAAGAATTCAAGCAAGATCTTGAAGATGTATTTGCACACCTGTGTTCGTTGCACCATTATTTACAATATCCAAGAGCTGGAAGCAACCCCAAAGGTGAATGGATAAAGAAAAGGTGTTATGTCAAAGCTTAACTTCTTCATAGGTTTGTTTTCGAGGTTTAGGCCCAGCTGTTTAAGTAAAGTGAATATTTTAAAAGCTGGGTGCAAAGTTTTGAACAATGACCAAACCTCTGAGGCTGACATAATTTTTGTAGAGTAAAAGGCATGAAGAAAAAACTGGCTCAGGCAGTGCAGAGAAAATTCAAGCGAAACCTCCAGTCTGAAAGTAAGATAAAGAAATTGGCAAGGTAAAAAGAAAATTTATCATACACAACAAGATTTCGATAGTGACTTTCCTCTTAACTTCCTCTGTGCACAAATTAATTCATGCAGAGAAAACTTTGTCATAGACTGTTTTATTGGAGTAGAGTTGATTTACAATGTTGTGTCAATTTCTGCTGTACATAAAGTGACTCAGTTATATTTACCTATGTAGACACGCACACATATTCTTTTTTACTATTATTTTCCGTTACGTTTTATCACAGGGTATTGAATATAGTTCTCTGTGCTCTACAGTAGGCTCTTGTTTATGCATTCTATATATAAAAGCAAAAGTTTTACTTGAGAGATAAGTGTATAATCTTTATACCTATACCTTTCTTTTAGGTGAACCATGTACATCTTCTACTACATCTATCTATATCTATATTTCCTGAAGTGAAAATTAAATATTACTTGTGAAAAGAGAGTTTATCTCAATTTAATAGTTATGTATGCATATTTATATTTTCAGTGAGTTAGTGTGTTTTTTTAAATAGGTCATATTGGTAATCTGTACTGTGTGCATGTGTGTGGGGGGGAATCCAATGACATGGTCTATGTGAAAATATTTGAAACCTATAAATCCACAAACCAGCTTGCATCCTCTCGGATAAAGAATGTGAGGCTCACATATATACAGTAAGTGTCTCATGAGAGTTGTGAATAAGACCCAGGTCGTCTTTCAAGGTGTAGTTTCTGTCTGTTTCTAAGTTATTACGAAAACGTTGTTCTCAGCACGTCCTTTTGGTGTTGTATTTGTATCCTGCTAGTGCACCTGGCGGGTACAACATACGGTGCTTCGTCTCCTAACAGTGGTTAATGATGCAAAAATGATTCAACCAGTGATTATTGGTTCACGACCAACAGTCATGGTCCACGCTATAGATAACAAACGTGTGCATCTCGGTGTATGAACGGAAGCAGCTCACCAGGTGTCCAGCTGCTTGTGTTCTGCTCGGGAATACAAACCCCCATGTTAACGACTTTCATAAATTCTTACCATCTCTCCATAACCATTATTCAAATGGTCATGAGTACCGACTTTAATAACAGTTTGATAAAGGAAAATATTAGCCTAGAAGAAGCATCTGCTTTCCATAATGCAGATAAGCTCTATAATGCTCTGAATATCCATCGTTAATTATTTTTAATTGTCTAATCAATATGAAACTTTGAATCACTCATTTGCAATTAGAGGTCATACAAATTTACCACAATAACAGAACTAATTTCAAAATATAGCATCTAATCCAATAATGGTTACATGCTACATCAAATTTAGTATAAGTTGACAGTCAGAGAAAAGGGTTAACATACCATTTTCTTAGCATTGCACTGTGTCCATCTAATGTCCCCCAATTCTGGAGGACTACCTAATTTATAGTTAATCCCATTTAACATATTCCACTGAGTAAATTAGGCTCTAAGGGAGCTGTGTAAATTAGGTTTTAAAGGATAAACAGAATGGGACGATTCCTGCAGAGCACAGCTGTACTGCGTCTGTCCACATGTCATAACTGTACTCATGTATGCAATCAGTATGGACTCAATTCCTAGAATTAAAGGAAATCGTAATACTTCACTCCAGCAGTTTAATATGCTTGCACGATTTATTATGCTTTATTAATCAAAAGGAGATTATACTATTGTAGGCGAAGGTGTTATTATTTTAGAATTGAGAAAACTCAGGTCTCTAGGCATGAGAAGCATATTTATGGATGGAGGAAAAAGTGCTAGTTTCTGAGAAGAAACAGAAAGGAGTAATTTGGGGGAAGCAGCATCATTTGCTCACTAAGAAGTTTATCCAGTGGCAGGTAAAGGACAGGAACAGCATAGTATAGGAAAAGCAAAGAGCCCGAGACATTCATCCTTGATCTCATGCTGCCCCCGTGACCACGAGCAAGCAGTTCACATCTTCAGTCTTTAGTTTGCTTGGCTCTTGTTGAGGTTGGGATGTGTTCTAACAACTCCCTTTTGGCCCTAAAATCGTACACTGCTATGATCACTTCCAAGTAAAGTTATACATGGACATAAACCCTTACGTTCTGTTATAGGTAGAATATCCCAGCATTAATGGAAATGCTGACTATTCTAGGGCATCCACGACCAAATTCCTATTCTGCTTATGTTCTAATTCTACCCGTGTCTGCCTTTTCGTTTTTGGTGTGTTCATTGGATAGAGACAAACCATGACGTAATTCTGTTTTTCAATAGCTCGTGACAGATCAAACAAGGTCCAAAGGGCTGTACAATAATTAGGGCATAACAACAACTTTAACTACTTCCTGAATTCTGAACACATAGATTTTTTCGTCAGACGACAGCCCTGAATCTTAAATAGAAGAACATTGAGATGCCAGTGTTACCGAACCATACTTGGGTCCACTCGGGTCCAGAGGTGCAGTAAAGCCAATCTGCTGACCCCGGGAAGTGGCGAAAGAAAGTACAGCGTTTATTGCAGGTGCCTCATCCTTGTTTTAGTTCAATATTTCAAGCAAGAAGAGCCCAAGACACGGATCGAAGTGCTGACGCATTTTAGGGGCAAAAGCCCTGGGGGTGGTGGTCAGCAAGAAGCACACAAGGCCTGGGAAGAAGGGCACCCAGGAAACGCAAAGCTGCACGGTGCCTTTTTGGTCGTTGCTTCACAAAAAGCCTTGAGGCGACAGCACATGGCTCTGCAGATGTGCTGACCCTATAAAACTGAGGAGAAAACCTGCATCTGTGCCCTCTTTCAGCTGTAACCAGTGACCGCGTGGACAGCACACACCCAGAGGGCCGAGCAGCCCCAGAGAAGACCTCTAACCATCAAGATACAGGTACTTATCATCCCTCTGGGTAGGAAGTCTGCCTACCTCTCACCTCTTCCTCACTGAGAGGAAAGCCTTCTTACCGTTCCTGACACGTGTCTCCAATTCCCCTCTGAAATGCCTATAAGGATGAAGGGAAATCACCCTCCATCCAAAACAACAACGAGCACAAAATCAACGTGACTTCTTAAACCAAGACTGACGCTCACTCCAGCAGCTGTACCTGGAGGCTGTCTGATGACTCCCAGGTTATACAACGTGGTGGAGATGCACGGTCAGGGGCTGCCCACGCTCCCAGATAAGACTGCAGGTTCCAGGAGAGCAGACGTTCGTCTGAAGGCCTCGATTGACAAACTGACTCATGCGGGTTCCTTTATTCAACACCTATAGGTGGGCCCCGTGTGAGTTTCCCATGGCTGCTGTAACAGATCGCCCCACACTTAGTTGCTTAAGACAATGCAGACTTAGTACCTTACAGTTCTGGAGGTCAGACTCCACGATGTGTGTCACCAGGCCGGAATGAAGGTGTCAGAAGGGCTGCATCCCTCCATAAGATCCTAGAGGAGCATCTGTCTCCGTTTGATATTCCTTCTTGGGCAGGCTGCCCAGATTCCTTGGCTAGGTGCCCTCTTCCAGGCAGCAGATGCATCCCTCCAATCTCTGCCCCCCTCTTTCCCTTATAAATCCCTTGGGGTTCCATTGGACCCTCCTGTAGAATCTGAGATAATCTCCCCACCTCAGAAGCCTTAATCCACCCGTCATGTATGGTAACACATGCATGTGGTTCCAGGGATTAGGACATGTGGCCATCTCTGGAAGAAGACAGGTATTTCCAGCCACCCCCAAATCCATATCCCATCAAGTCTCCAGTTAGGAGAAAGGAGGGCATACCCACCTGCCCAGGTGGGTCCTGTCCCCGTCTGCCATTGCCCAGGGTTCCCCTCTGCACTTCAGATCTGGACCCTCTTGCTTCTTGGGAAGCCAGAAGCTTGTGTGGTGACTGGACCTCCTCCATGTTCAGAACTGGAAGGCAATTTTCGAGGAATAGGGCTGCCTGACACAGGCTAGTCCCACCGGAGCCCGAGGTTTCAGCTTAGATTTTGGACAGCTTGAAAGCATCAGAAGAGAAGAGAGATGTGCGTTTGGGTAGGTGTTCCTGTTGGAAAGAGTGAATCAGAAGAAAGGAGAAGAGAAAGGCAGCAGTTTTCAACCCACTGGCGTCTTGTCTCGATTATTGTATTTTGATTGGTAGTGATTTTGGTAATTTTCCCCCTGTGTACTTTTGGTTCCGATGTAAACATTTTCAAATCTCCAAATCCCTAGTGAAAGGCGTGTAATTTTCTGGGTCTCAAACTCAGATGCAGCGAGAACAGTGAACATGCTTAAAATGATAACATTTTGGATGGAACCCATTTACAAAATGACGCTTGGAAATCAGGGCGAATGCATGATGATAACATCAGGTCTGCAATGTATCTTTGAGCTCCAGTTTCATTTGGAATTATTTTCATAAAGATTTCGCGAAAAGCAAGATAATTTATGCAAGAGATTTTCCATTAACATAGTTTTCTGAAATATTATAAACATAAGGGTCGTTTGGAATTTTCATGTAACACTGGAAGTGTCTGTGAATCTGTATGTAAAAATGAATATGTTTCGTATGACATTTCATGCATACAAATAAAAACATGAAGTATATGTAAGTATGCACTGTAAAAAAAATTAAACATACGACATTAAGGGGGTCTGTGGAGAATCAGTGCTTTAACAAAAACCACAGTGTGATTTCAATGAAAAGGTAATTCTGGTCAACAGGTGGGATGATTTACTTCAAAATGTATTGGTGTACTTTTGAAATTTAAATATTCTGGCTGCTAATTTATTAATGTAAATATCTGCCGTATACAATTTCCCTTATTAGACCTATATTGAAGAAACATATACATTACTTTTTTTTTTTTTTTTTTTTTTTTGCGGTACGCGGGCCTCTCACTGCTGTGGCCTCTCCCGCTGCGGAGCACAGGCTCCGGACGCGCAGACACAGCGACCATGGCTCACGGGCCCAGCCGCTCCGCGGCATGTGGGATCCTCCCGGACCGGGGCACGAACCCGCGCTCCCTGCATCGGCAGGCGGACTCCCAACCACTGCGCCACCAGGGAAGTCCTACATTACTTTTTTAAACATATGCAGCTTATCCTGTGTCTTTTCTCACCTCATATCAAAATGGCCAGAATAATGTTTGGGGTGATAACATGTAAAATACACCAGTTTCTTGTGTAAGAAATTCACTCGCAAATCCTCAGCTACACCCTTTTGAGAAAACTGGTTTTCTGTGCAAATAAAGTAAAAGGTTTGTAAAATATGCCTGAAATCCAAAGCAGCAGAACCAGCTCTCTCGACGGCCAAGGCGATGTATTCGGATGTGAGAAACGGGTGAGGGACCACGGAGAGTTGCAGCCCTGCTCAGCGATTACGGGAAATACACGACAGGAATCCCTGAAGTGGGTATTCTTGTTTATACTAACCTTTAAGGACAGGGCACACCCAGTGGTGTTTGCCTTTTGAGTGAAAGACCATCACCACGTATGCGTAGAATACAAGTTTTGTTCCAGCCCCCAACTTGGTGTGCATAGAGACTGGAACCGTTGACGTGTTCAGGGTTTGGAATGTCACTGTGGTTTCACCCTGATAAAAGGTGAGCCAGAGGGCAAAGGGCATTCCCCATGGTGGGGGACACTGGGACAAATTCCTCAGAGTTCAGAGTTGCTGAGGATCTTACTATCTTAGTCTGTCAGAGGTGCCATAACAAGGTCCCACAGACTGGGCACCTTAAACAATGGACATTTATCTCTCACAGTCCTGGAGGCTGGACATCCAAGGTCAAGGCACCAGCAGATGGAGCGTCTATTGAGGGCTCGCTTCCTGGTTCTTGCTGTATCCTTACATGTGGAAGGGGTGAGGGAGCTCTCTGGGATCTCTATTCTAAGGGCACTAATTCCATTCATGGGGGCTCCACCCCTGTGACCTCATCACCTCCCAAAAACCCCATCTCCCAGTACCATCTCCTTGGGGTTGGGTTTCAATACACGAATTTTCGGGGGAGACAAACATTCAGACGATAGTGACATCAATATCTGGAATCCAGATATTGACAAAAGAACAACACCATCAACTAAGGGTATTGAGAGTTAAAATACCCCATTCCACTAGGTGCAGGCATGGGAATTTAATATCTGTTACCAGCGTGCGTCGGATTTCCTTGAACCCTACTTGCCTTCCAGTAGCAGCCCTGCTAAAGTCTGCCAGCTGGACAGAGCCCACTAGTAACAGCAGGTACTCCACTTGGCCATGCAGATTTAAGGAAGAGATACTTTTCACGTGGGAAGCCCTGCAGCGCCACAGTTATGGGTTATGCATGGGTGCTTCTGAGAGAAGAACAGCAAAGCAGCTGCTTCTCAAAACTGAGAAGCATTGCCATTCTGAAATCATTACCTCTGTTCCCACATTGTCCTTTGCATTGCTATTGAGTTGATTCCCGGAACGTTCCTGATGCTTGTATCACCTGGGATATAAATCTATCCAAAAGGTAAAAGCCCGTGATATGCACTGCTGGTTGCTCATGGGCACAGCTGCAGGGTGATCTGCTCTGCTGTGTCAGGATCCCGATGGTTATTACCTGTGTTTACGTGTCTAATGAGACAAACGTCAAATCAGTGCAACTTAACCTGCAGCAGCAAAGCCCTAGGATAACGTCAGAGATACCGTGTATGATCTCAAACCTTCCTAGTCTTTCTGAATTTCATTGAAGTAGGTGGACCTGTTCTATGGTCTACTCAGTTAACAACGCCAGTTGGTCTAAGGTGGTGCCCAACAATTTGCATTTCAAACGAGTGTCCAGGTGATGCGGACCTTGTTGGCCCAGAGACCGTATTTTGAGAACCGCTCGTTGAGTAAAAGGAAATCTAAATTTCGAATAATTTTTAAAGTAAAAAGGATGACATCGGCTCCCATGAATGTATTAATTTATCCCAAGGATTATTAGATAAAAACTTGCTGCCTAAGTTGGTTAGTTTCTTTTTAAATTTATTTTATTTTACTTACTTATTTCTTAAGCTGGGTAACTGCTCAATGACCGCTAAATGAAAACAGCATCCTCATGCGTGGAAATCACTTTGCCTCAGGAAACATGGTTACTAAACCCAGCGATACATTAAACGATATCAATGGAGTAATAAGCGCTCTGAGATGTAATTGAAATATTAATTTGTGTTGTGTCTTATTTCAAGGAAACTGCTGAAAAATGCACTCCATGACTGTATGTATCTATTCTTATGCTGTCAAGCAGCAGTAAACTACTAATGAAAAATTGTAACAAAAAGCATTATTTAGCATCATTAGAAAGGGAAGTTTGTGGAAACCAAGCAAATCAAAGCAATCGAAGCATCTTAGCTAAGTAAATAAATGGCCATACATTTGTGACAGAACAGTTAAACTAGTATTTAATACTGATTAGAAAAGAGTCATGCACCCCTATGTTCATAGCAGCACTGTTTACAATAGCCAGGACATGGGAGCAACCTAAGTGCCCATCAGCAGGTGATTGCTTTAAGAGGATCTGGTATATATGCAATGGAATACTACTCAGCTGTAAAAAAAGAACAAAATTTTGCCATTTACAGCAACATGGATGGACTTGGAGGGCATTATGCTAAATAAAATAAGGCAGACAGAAAAAGTCATATACTATATCATTTTTATGTGGAATCTAAAAAATACAACAAAACTAGTGAATGTAACAAAAAAGAAGCCAACTCACAGATACAGAAAACAAACTCGTGGTTACCAGTGGGAAGGGGGGGAGGGGCAAGACAGGGATAGAGCGTTAGAGGTGCAAACTATTATGTATAAAATAAGCTACAAAGATATATTGTACAGCACGGGGAATACAGCCAATACTTTATAACAACTATAAATGCAGTATAACTTGTAAAAAACATTGAATCACTGTATTCTACACCTGTAAGTTATATAATATTGTGTAGCAACTATACTTCGATTAAAAAGAAATGGCTTTAGGTGTAAAAAACAAAACAAAACAAAAAAACTAGTAGTTTAAACGGACAGCAAAACTGGTACGATTGACACAGAACTTCTACATGAGTGTAAGGGTGCTCGCATAAGATGTATTTTGGAACATTTTAATCTTATTCTAAATGTCCTGGGGAAGCTTGCTTTCCTAAATACATTCCCAGAAGATTATTTCATGATATAATTAATCCGTCTATCACATCTGACTTTAAAATTTACCTACTTTTTGCATTATATTTTTTTAAATGCAGAGAAATTAAAATAGTTTTCTGAAATGCAGAATATGTACACACTAGACCTTACCAGTTCGAAAAAAATCATCTTCTGTTTAACATTCAAATTTTGCTTCACATCAAAAGCTGGTCTCTTATTTGCATCTTCCTCTTTAAAGCCAAGTGCCTGTACCTTTGCTCTGTAGTCTAGGGAAACCTCGGTCATTCTGAAGAGGCTGATGTGTCGTCTGTAAATAACATTTCTCAAATATTTGCGGCTAAGCTATTCTATTTTGATGTTTTAATGACAATATCATATGTATGCATTTATCAATGTAAAAAAAATCTATATCTATCTATCTATATCAGGACTTGACAAATGCACACAACCAGGCCACACATGTTATTTTTTCCCAGCACTCTGTCCTCTTAATACGAAACTAAAAATATTTTAAGGAAAATTCTGTAAGAAGTTGTTTGTAGCCCTGAGAAAACACTGCCATCCTCCCATGATTGGGTAACTTATTTCCTCATGAATATTTGTGTGCTGACATTGCAAGTATCTACTTGTTCATGTATTTCTGTTTTAAAAGTAGGATTATTTTACTGAATGTGTCTCCCCAAAGGTAGAAACCAATATTTCCCATTTTAGCAACTAAAATGTTGATGAATCATAAAGAATGTCAAACAATATTTTTGCTGCTTATATGAATGAGTCATATATATATATAGTTTTATATGTTCCATAAAATAAAATCCTATATATTGTGGGATATATTATTATTCCTACAAAGCCATGCTTCAGTGAAAGCGAGGTATTGGTTTTTGCCAATACAAATATAAAAAAGCAACCGTCTTTTGAAAAGGTCTTATTTTGCTTGTCCCAGAAAACTATCCTGAGTCCAGGCATCAGTTTCACAAGGACTTTGATAGATCACCCCAGAAAACCCCATTTGGAGGACGAGTGAAGCCAATAATGGCCCGTTTTTCTTGTCCTTTACCACTTGGGGGAAATGGAGAACTCCTCTCTCGGTGGAAATCTTGTATCCAGTGTAGGTGTGGCTCACAATGACCCCAGCCGGGGAACCAGGAGGTTAGGTGTGTGTTAACAACTTCCAGTCTGTCAGTGATGGACAGCTGTTTCCCCAGGGAGGATGGGCTTCATGTCAATCAGAGGTACCATTTCACACCACTGTTGGAGCTCTCTTTTACTGTTTTCTTTTCATTCTGTTAATTTCAGAGGAGGAAAAAAAAAAGTCACCAATCGTTATTTGTTTAGAAATTTACTTTTGTGAAAGGCAGAAGAAATCAAGAGTGGATGATAAACCAAACAGCAACTTAGGAATTGACTTAGAGAAAAATGGTAAGAAATGCAAATCAAAACCACAATGGGATATCACCTCACACCTGTCAGAATGGCCATCATCAAAAAATCTACAAACAATAAATGCTGGAGACGGTGTGGAGAAAAGGGAACCCTCCTACACTGTTGGTGGGAATGTAAATTGGTGCAGCCACTAAGGAGAACAGTATGGAAGTTTCTCAAAAGATTGAAACTAGAACTACCATATGACCCAGCAATCCCACTCCTGGGCTTATACCCTGAGAAAACTGTAATTCAAAAAGACACATGTACCCCAATGTTCATTACAGCACTATTTACAATAGCCAGGTCATGGAAGCAACCTAAATGCCCATCCACAGACGAATGGATAAAGAAGTTGTGGTACATATATACAATGGAATACTACTCAGCCATAAAAAAGAACGAAATGTTGCCATTTGCAGCAACGGGGATGGACTTGGAGGGTATTATGCTTAGTGAAATAAGTCAGAAAGAGAAAGACAAATACTGTATGATCTCTCTTAAATGTGGAGTCTAAAAAAAAATAAGCTTATAGAAACAGACAACAGATGGGCAGTTGGTAAAGGTAGGGGGTGAGGGGTAGTCAAAATGAGTGAAGGGGGTCAAAAGGCACAACCTTCCAGTTGTAAGTCCTGGGGATCTAATGTACAGCATGGTGACTATAGTTAATAACACTGTCTTGCATATTTGAAAGTTGCCACTTTCTCTCTTAACCACCAAAATATCCCCGGTGACCCTCTTCATTCTGCTTCAGGCATAGTTAGATTTGGGCATCTGTTAAATCACTTCTGTCTTAGGGTAGGCTTTTAGAAAATGCTGCTTTCTGTACCATGCCCTAACAAAAGCTCCCTCATTTTCCGGGTGGTTAATTCCTTACTGGCATTTCTATTTTGTAAATTGCATTGTAATTTTAACAATTTAGTCATTCACCTTAGAATTGTTTATGGAGCCTTGAGTACATCACCCACTCTCTTAGCAACGGGGATCACAGAAATAAATACTATGAGTTCCCTTCATTCTTGGAGATTGTATTTCAGTGGGAGAGGTCAGAAAATAAGCCAACAAGTACATTAAGTAAAAATTTTCCATTTTAAAAGATGTGTTATCTTGCATCTTCAATGTTTTCTAACCTACTGCAGTTCACATCCCTTTAGCTTGACTCCTAGCTTTCAGTAAACTGTGTGATAGTTCCCTGTTCTTGAATGTGATGGCTTTACCTTAATTGAAATTCCGACATTATTTTAGGCTGTCGACTGCACATATTTCCAATGACAGGTTCTGTATCTTAAAAACAATCATTAAATTGAAACAGAAAAAAAAAGAGCACTTTATAACTGAAACTGTGTTGAAAAGCCTATGTTAATTTCCCGTCAAAATTAAATGGATCGAATTTTACATACCATGAATTGTTAGTGATACTGTCATTATCCAGGTCCAGTGCATAATGCCGTTTACTTTTTGGAGTCAGAAATCAAATACTGCTTTGGCTAGGATTGTTTCCGTATATACTGTGAAGATATTTAAATTCATGAAAATAATGCATTTCCCATTTATGTTGGGGATGATAAATGGAAATGTCTATTTAAATTGAGTTCTTTTTAGATCATTAAAAGGAAAAATGGTTTGAATTTTGTGATCTGACGTACCTTCTGAACAATAGACAAAAATAAATAGGAATCATATTAACGTAATAATATACAACGCAGAAAAACAGAGCGACAATGCAAGTGCCAGGTACAGGGCTGTCAGTATTCCAGTAAAGAAGTACGAAGTTCAGGGCTTCCCTGTTGGCGCAGTGGTTGAGAGTCCGCCTGCCGATGCAGGGGACGCGGGTTCGTGCCCCGGTCCGGGAAGATCCCACATGCCGCGGAGCGGCTGGGCCCGTGAGCCATGGCCGCTGAGCCTGCGCGTCCGGAGCCTGTGCTCCGCAATGGGAGAGGCCACAACAGTGAGAGGCCCGCGTACCACAAAAAAAAAAAACAAAAAGAAGTACAAAGTTTAAAGTAGTATTTTTTAGATAAAAACCAAGGACACGTAGATAATTGCATTGTGAATTTGTATAATATCTAACTTTCCTGTCCCACAGTGTAGGGCAGGGGAACAGGGTCTAATTGCTGTCAAAATATATACTGCTGATAACAGTTAATAGTGTAAGAGCCAATTCTGCATTCTGCATTCTGTTGATTATTACTAGAAATATTCAAAGTCATGATTGTCAGCCTAAATCCTTTGATATTTAGATCATTCTCTTTTTACTTTCTTATCTGGATTAAAGATAAAAATGTTCAGTTCTTAAAACTTTAGCCAGAGGCTGACACGATGACATGTCTCTCTTTCTGTCAGAATAATTTTTTCTACTTCATCTTGAAAAGAAAAGAAGTTCTCTAATTTAGAATAATCAACCCAAGTGTATTTTCTGAATTCATTTATTGCTTTGAGAATTGAGCCATTTGTCTTTATAATCATAAAGTATCCTTTTTTGTTTAAGAGGGGAAAAGTAAAGAAGGAACAAATTTTTTTTTTTTTAATCAATGAAGAATTCCTAAAGAGACAACTGATTGCTATAAGATATTTCTGGGAAAGTTAGACAACGATAGCTTGTCCCAGGGAGGAAGAAATCGGCATTAATTTGGGGTGTTGTCAGTGTGAAGGTATCTAATGTAATTTTAGATAATTTGTGGGGTATGCATTTTTATTTCAATGGTGATATACATACACAGTAAGTGCATTAATAATAGGCACATAAAAATTCGTAGGAGTGATTGAAAATTCAGAAGTAGCCGTTCTTCCATGGTCACTTTTTACAAATATAAGTGAAATTAGCTCAGTGAAATAATTTCTTAGGCTCGCTGATGGGTTAATCGTTAGAATTTTACACCATCCACCTGAACACTGTGGGCCATGACATTTATTTCAATAAATGACCAGCACTGTCTTTACTTCCTAATTATGTGTGTATAGCTCTATTTTTTTATTATAGTGTATCTCTATATGTTTATTACTTTCTTCATTGAACCTAGTTCACTTATTACTTCTTTCACTGAACTCTGTAGTTCTTTAGATTCCATTAGTTACAGTTTCCTCTCACCCGTGCATTGCATTTGCTTCTGTGTTTCAACATCAGTCATCTCCTTGCTTTATATCGGAGAAGAGGCTGTATAAATTATGTAGAATTGAATTCAGAGGAAATAGTGTATCTCAAATAGGTTTAAATCCAGGCTCTTTCTACGAAACCTTTTGGCTCGAGCCTTTGTTTACTTTACCTGTAAAATATGACATTTTAGAACCGCCATCATAAGATACTTATTAGAAAAAAATGACGTGGGAATAAAGCAAGCAACTCAGTGCATGCTTTGTCAGCATAAATAATAAATAATTATCATAAAGTCAAGAAATGGAAATGGCAAATATCATTATTAGTGTGTTTAGGTTATAATTGAAATGAACCTGGGCATCACAAATTAAATGATCCGAAACCAGAGATGTACTCATTAGAAAATGACAAGGACTAAATTTTAAACCAAGACTGCTCTCCGGTATTTTTTTTTTTTTTTTCAAATTACGCGTTGACAGAGTGGAGTAGAATTTCTTCTTTAGCAAAAGAGCTTGTAGTAAGGTTTTTTCCCACTTGAACTGCTGGAAGGATAATCCTCTCATCGAATGGCACAGATTGTCACACTTGAAATATTTAAGTTATCAGGGTCTCTTTCCAAGAATCACTGTCAGTCACTATGCCTTGGTTTCCAGACTGTATCTACAGTACAGATGGTACAATTCTCAACAGGAATTTCTACCAACTAACTGATGGTACTAAATTCAGAATATCATCTCCAGCTATTCTCTGCCTGTGAACGTTGCACCCCCAGTTCTGATGATTTTGCGTGATGTGGTTAGATTACTCCATCACCTCTTTTCTTCTGTCAGGACATAGAGAAACCAATTGCTGTCCTCAGAGGTGTGTAATGAGAGATACGTAACAATATAGATAAATTACTTAGGCATGGCAAACCTAACAAGTGTTTGATAAATATTATAGTAATGAGTACGACTTTATAGCTTTATACTGTAGATGTATACTAGGTTATATACAGAGAGATCTCCATTTTTCATTAAAATGAATATTCAGAAAGCTAAAAGATATAGAAGTCTAAGAAACATCATGTACGATGTAATGAAAGTCTTGACAGTAGAGAAGTAGTTGTTCCCATAGCCCAACTGGATGGATGGGAACATAAGATTCCACTTTGTGGCTAAGATGATAAAAACCCACGCATGGCAGAAATCCAGATATTAAAATACTCAAGAGTGATAATTGCAGCCAGTAAATCTCACCAGCCATTGTGGATGAGAAAGTGGACGTGTGGAATTTCCTTTCCACGTGAGGAGACAGATGCTTTAATTAGCTTGACTGTGGTGGTCATTTCACGCGTATACGTCTATGAAAACATCCACTTGTGCCCTGTAAAATATACACAATTTTTATTTGTCCTTTATACCTCAGTAAAGCTGGGGAAAAGAAGAAAATGGATCTTTTTTGTATGTTGTCTTTCCGTCTCAAATATTTCCATCTCATTATTGACCGGAGACATATTAATATGTCCTTCGTTACCCGAACGTTATGTATCAGTACGTTTTCAGAGAGGGATACAATTAACATCACCGTGCGAAGTTGCTAGAGCTTAACGTTGATCAAGGGTTCATTATACAACGTATGATTGTCGTTATCATTCACATTTTGCTCCGACAATTTTCAAAACTGACGAAATTCTGAGTGAAGAAGGATCTTTCGGTGAATTTTAGGTAGATACTTTCTCTGATGGTCCGAGTGCCATATATACTAGTGTCTCAGAAGATGATAGTGCTTCAGAATATAGTTCTGACTCAGACGATGCAAATAATACCCCGGTCAGTAATGAGTTAAAGGAAGTTACCAGGCATCTCTCCTCTGCTCTGTCTCTGTGCTGCCTTTCCTGCAGTTTCATAGCCCAAAGCTTGGGACTTGTTAATCAAGGCATTTAGAGAACAGAACTGCCCCTTCTGTCCGTAAGTGGTCATTAACCCCTCGTTCTCTCCAGGGCTTGTTCCCGTTGTTTTAAATGGCCTTACTTGGGGGTCTTAGCCCACTGCCCCCAGGAAACAATTTCACCCTCCATTAGATCTCATTCTTCGGAATATTGTGGTGCTTAGCCTAAGACACATTGACTGCAGGATTATCACCTTACGCTTTGAACTCTTTGAGCTTAATGCCTGTCTGTCCCCCTGGCAAACCGGAATGTGATCAAGGTCACCATTTAAACTTTATCATTTTAGACATAAAATAAGTTGCGTTGGCTTTGATAGCTTTACGTTTTGACGTTAATAAACTTTTCAGTATTCTATTCCGGCATGAATGGGTTTCCACGTTGCTTCCTTCATTTTTGTGTGATTTATCCTCCCTTTATCTAAAAACATCCTAAGAGCCCTGTCACTTGGTTTTTTGCAGGGATGTCCTAAAGTTATTACTAGGTACTGTCAGGGTAGAAGAAATTTCCCTCTACCTTTCCAGGCTCTTCTGGCTGGTCTAAGAATGAAATGGACATGAGACAGATGAACAGGAGAAAATCACACAACGTTTAATCACACGTACACATGGGAGAGACCCGGGAAAACTGAGTCACTCACCAAGATGACTGAACCCCTCCCCTTAAATACCATCTTCAGTTAAGACAGAAGAGCCTGTTGGGATAGTGATTTGGGACCTCAAAGGGGAAGAAGGCTGTTCCCATGGAGACGGAGAAGCAAGTGTTTGTAAACAAGTGTTTGCTGGGCCTGCAGAGACAGGGGGACACAGGGAGGGATTGTGACAGGCAGACCTTGCTGGGTTCCTCCCCACCTACACGCCCAGTTCACAGTACAGGTATCTAGGGTGACGGCTCCCTTCCTGGGGCAGGTCCTCTGTCTCCATTCCTCAGGCAGTTAGGGGAAGGTCACACATTCTTCCTGATTTTGGGGGGGCCTTGATTATTTTCAGTTCACAATAATCCGCATGCCGAGGAGACATTTGGGGGTGGCAATATTTGCTCCCCTAGAGTACAGTAAAAAATACGTATTAAAAACATTCTGAGGGGCTTCCTTGGTGGCTCAGTGGTTAAGAATCTGCCTGCCAGTGCAGGGGACGTGGGTTCGTGCCCCGGTCTGGGAGGATCCCACATGCCGCGGAGCGTCTGGGCCCGTGAGCCATGGCCGCTGGGCCCGCGCATCCGGAGCCTGCAACGGGAGAGGCCACAACAGTGAGAGGCCTGCGTACTGCAAAAAAAAAAACAAAAAAACATTCTGAGTACACCTGAATCTAACACAACATTGTAAATCAACTATATTACAATAAAAATTAAAAAAAATTTTTTGAACTCTTAATAATGAATCACAATGCACTTGATACTCAATTTATATTTTATATTAAATTTATTTAAATTTATATATGTATACAAATTGTGTAAGTACTGTATACAGTATATAATTTATATGTACATATAAATTACATGTCTTTATACCATTTTACAACTGAATGTATATATATACATTTGTATATGTACTTGTACAAATTGTGTAAATATATATGAATTATATATATGTTTTATATAGATTTATAAAATAATATATATTGGATAATATGTGAAAAGAATGCAAAGTAGGAGTGCCTGATTTGATTTTTTTTTTTTGGAGTGTTAGGTTTCAGGTTTATTACAAAGTCAAAGCAAATATGTAATTTATAGTAATTATAGTAATATATTATTTTTCAACTGTATTATTTTCAGGACTCAACACTTATAGCACTCTTTTTAAAAATTTTTTGAATATTTTATTTTTTTATACAGCAGGTTCTTATTAGTTATTCATGTTTCTTCAGTTGTTCTTCTAGGCTTTTCAGATTCATAGAACTAAATCCCAGGTGTTAGGGAAAGGTCACACAATTTACACAAGAAAATATTCGTTTGCCAATTGTGCTAAGAGAAAATTCTTTCTTCTATAAATAGCAAAATAACATATATATCCCTTCAAATCCAAGCTGCCCTGGTAAGAGTGTTCTTTTTTTTTTTTAAAAGAAGATGTTGGGGGTAGGAGTTTATTAATTAATTAATTAATTTTTCCTGTGTTGGGTCTTCGTTTCTGTGCGAGGGCTTTCTCTAGTTGTGGCCAGCGGGGGCCACTCTTCATCGCCGTGTGCGGGCCTCTCACTATCGCGGCCTCTCTTGTTGCAGAGCACAGGCTCCAGACGCGCAGACTCAGTAGTTGTGGCTCACGGGCCTAGTTGCTCCGCGGCATGTGGGATCCTCGCAGACCAGGGCTCGAACCCGTGTCCCCTGCATTAGCAGGCAGATTCTCAACCACTGTGCCACCAGGGACGCCCCAAGAGTGTTCTTTACTCTTGCAGGTTGCTTCAGTTAAGGGCATCAGAAATATGACCTGTTCCAGAAAAAATTATATCTTTTAATGTATATTTTTGGTTGATTGCAAGTAGTAAAAGGAAGTTATACATGTAGGAAAAAAAGAAGCTTCTTAAAAAATGTGATCTCATGAACAATGCACTAAGATGGATAATTCTTTAAAAAGGCCCACTGGAGATTCTGCCTTGAAAAAATAATATTAACTTGGCACCTATGAAATGTCATACTTAATATGATAAATCTTTAAATAAAGTTAGTTGGTTAATGATATTTGGAAATGCTTGACTAGAAAAACCAATGAGCATTATCACTTGGATGTTTCCCACATAGGAAATCAATGTAGCTGGCATAAACAGTCGCCACTTTTTACCAAAGAATTATAATCCACTTGTCATTAGAAACAACTTACAACTCAAGGCTGTATAAGGCTGAATTTCATTGTTAGAAAGAGGAAAGATGGTTGGAAGAAAAGTTCCTTTAAAAATATTTTATCGTGGCTTCCCTGGTGGCGCAGTGGTTGAGAGTCCACCTGCCGATGCAGGGGACGCGGGTTCGTGCCCCGGTCCGGGGGGATCCCACATGCCGCGGAGTGGCTGGGCCTGTGAGCCGTGGCCGCTGACCCTGTGCGTCCGGAGCCTGTGCTCTGCAATGGGAGAGGCCTCAACAGTGAGAGGCCCGCGTACTGCAAAAAAAACAAAACAAAACAAAAATATTTTATCGATTTGTCAGCCCCAAATAATAAATGCTCAGTGTAGAAAACTTGAGAAACGTAGGAGCGCATAACATAAACAAAAAGTTCACAAATAACACAGGACATAGAGTTTAGCCATTGCTAATGTTGCATTGGATTTTCTTTCATACTTTCCTGTGAATACGTACATGGACAAATAACAGTGCAGGTGGAGTGTCCTGTATTTTATCTGCTTATCACTTGTCTATGTCATCAATATATCTATCACTATCTCATCTATTTATGTATCTAGCTAGCTAGCTACTATCTATCTGTCTGTTATCTAGCTAGCTAGCTATTATTATCTGTCCATCCATCCTTCTAGCTAGCTAGCTAGCTAGCTATTATCTATCTATTCATCCATCCATCCATCCTTCTATCCATCCATCTAGCTATCTGTTTAGCTAGCTAGCTAGTTAGCTAGCTACCTATCTATATAGCTAGCTAGCTTTTATCTATCTATCTATCTATCATCTATCATCTGTCTAATTCTCAGTGGACTAGCTCAAGTACAGCTTTCTCTCTGAAGCTTCTGTTAATTGTAACAGTGGAGTGTAAGGAAAAAAAATACGTGACGGTCCTAATGTTCAGTGCACCCCAGTGTTTTTCACTCTCTATTCTCTGCAAATACACATCTTGCTATTCATCTTTTCTTTGAGCACTTCTTTTTCCATTTCCATTGTAGGTAAGGCTAACCTAAAATTCTGAAATCACCTCAAAATTTTGCTCATAAATGAAGTCATCATCTAAAAAAAGCTACTCCCTTTGTTTATTTTCATGTTCCTACTAATTCATGAATAAAATTAGAAAAATTTAAACTTGTTAATATTTTTCTACAATCTACTAATCAGAATTTTTTATTATATCTTTCAAATCTGTCTTTTTGTTCTTATATTTACTCAAATCTAGACAGTAAAATCTTATCTGCTCTACCACAGCAGACCTCTTTCTGACCTCTAATATTTCCACACAGTATTGTTACTTTTATATCCCTAAATTTTCTTTTATCACATCATAGTCTCTTGGTGAAAATCATTCAGTGTTTTTCTATTATTCGAAAACAAAATTTATTCTTAGTTGGATCCTGATTATTTTTCCTATCTTGCGATTAGCTAATTAAGTGTACACAATTATTGTGCGGTGTAGTATTTCTAATAGCTATCCTGTTCATGGAACACAGCTTCCGAAATGTTGTTTGTTGCATATTAGGGATTGTTTATCCTCTTTGTTATTCGTTATTTATCATTTTCGCCTGTGTAATGACAAGTCAGGGTATGGAGTAGCCATTGCCTCCAGCTCATAAGCTTCTGGATATCAACAGGCTCATAGATTTGGAGAAGTAGCATTCTTGGCTCTAATGTGCCAAGATGAGGGGGAGGGGAAATTTTGAGAAGCACTGATTTAGGAACAGGTTTTGCTGATTGAATAATCACCAGGAGCACAATAAGTTGAGTAAGATAAGAGGACTTTTATTCATTAACAAGGTTTCCACACTGATGCAGGAGATCCATGGTGCTGGAACCCAGGCTCCTTCTGTATTGTGGCTCTGCCTGCCCCTGAGCTTTTTTTTTTTTTGCGGTACGCGGGCCTCTCACTGATGGGGCCCCTCCCGCTGCGGAGCACAGGCTCCAGACGCGCAGGCTCAGCGGCCACGGCTCACGGGCCCAGCCACTCCGCGGCATGTGGGATCCTCCCGGACCGGGGCACGAACCCGTGTCCCCTGCATCGGCAGGCGGACTCTCAACCGCTGCGCCACCAGGGAAGCCCTGCCCCTCAGCTTTGATTGGACCTTCATGCTCCCTACCTTCGTTTATTCCTGCCAGAAAGGAGTTGGCCCGTACATGGCACACTCATCCGTTCAGTGGCATCCCTGGAGCTTGTGGCATCCCTCTCCCATCCCTCTTACCATCCAGACTCTACCCACGCAGCTGCAAGGGAAGCTGGAAGAGAGACCGTTTTCCTCATGCTCATGTCCAGCTTAGGACACAGGAGGATTTTCCTTTTGTTTTGTTTTCTTTTATTTCCCTAAAATAAAAAATAAAGAAGACCGTGATTAGCTCTACCCTAACTACCGATGCCCCATAAAGGAAGCTATTAGAACTGAAGATTTCTTAAGGAAATAAACCAAGGATTTAAGGTGTTGGAATTAGAAAAATCTTGGTTTGAGTTCACAATAATAAAAATAAGACTATAAGTGTTTTAATATTTTCATGAGACAATAGTAGAACTACCTGTTTTTTTTAAATAAGAAAATAGACATCTGTATAAACATTGAAGCATTAAACAGCAAAGTTACAGTTTCTGTGTCTCCATATATAATCTCTGGCAGATACTGTGAAGCCAGCAATAGGTATTAGCATGGAAGGTAGATTGCTAGAGTTCTTCTATTTATGTCAAACTAATTTGGCTTGGATAATGGCACATATGCATGCACAGGTAGTGTGGCATATCACAGGGAATGGTAATAGGATGGTTTGGCATATGTTCAATGCAGACTTCCAACACTGCACTAGCATACAGATATAAAGTTTAAGAACAGATTGAAGGTCCAGAAAAGATTCCATGCCACACAGAGAGGCCAGTGGAGCTGTACAACAGGGTTAACATTTCCCTGTGACTTTTTTATAACATAGAAATAGAGTGAAATATAACCGTGTTTCACAGTGGGAGATTCTAATGCTAACATTCTCTTATAGAAGATTGATCACAATGACTTATTTTGACTTAATGAGTCAAGGGTTATAGAGTTCCTGAAAAATACTAGGGCCTCGCGTTTAGTGAGTCTTTAAAGTCCTGTCATTTTTTGTTTGTTTCTTTTCCTTTTCAGATATTTTTATTGAAATATAGTTGATTTACAATGTTGTGTTAGTTTCAGGTGTACAGCAAAGTGATACAGTTATACATATATGTTTTTTTTTGTTTTTTTTTGTTTTTTTGCAGTACACGGTCTCACTGTTGTGGCCTCTCCCGTTGCGGAGCACAGGCTCCAGATGTGCAGGCCCAGCGGCCATGGCTCACGGGCCCAGCCGCTCCGCGGCATGTGGGATCCTCCCGGACCAGGGCACGAACCTGCGTCCCCTGCATCGGCAGGCGGACTCTCAACCACTGCGCCACCAGGGAAGCCCTGTATATTCTTTTTTTTACATTTTCTTCTATTATAGGTTATTACAAGATATTGAGTATAGTTCCCTGTGCTATACAATAGGTCCTTATTAGTTATTTATTTTATATACAGTAGTGTGTATCTGTTAATTCCAAAATACTAGTTTATTCCTCTCCCCTTCCCCTTTGCTAACCATAAGTTTGTTTTCTATGTCTGTGAGTCTGTTTGTGTTTTGTAAATTAGCTCATTTGCATCGTTTTTGTACATTCCACCTATGAGCGATATCATATATTTGTCTTTCACTGTCTGACTTACTTCACTTAGTATGATAATTTCTAAGTCATCCATGTTGCTGCAAATGACATTATTTCATTTTTTATGGCTGAGTAGTATTCCATCGTATATATGTACCACATCTTCTTTATCCATTCATCTGTCAGTCGACATTTAGGTTGTTTTCATGTCTTGGCTATTGTAGGTAATGCTGCTATGAACATTGGGGTGCATGTATCTTTTCAAAGTCCTATTAGGTTTTGATGTTTTAGTGGTTAAACTGTTTTAAAATTAAGCCAATTCAGTATTCCCTGCTACTGGATCCCCTTCCGTAAAGCAGAATTTGTAATTTGTGATAGACAACTAAATATTCATATTTATGGTGGAGGGTAAAAAAATCTCCAGATTTTCTCTCTACAGAAAAATACTCTTGAACATAAGGACCTTTTCCATATACTTTACAGGGGCTAACTGACAAATCCACAGAAAGACGTCTTTCATAAAAGCAGACAGAATTGGGTGTAAATTCCATGGTAACATTTTCTAAGCTCCAACAAGCTCATAGGCAATAGGGGACCACCAGTACCTCTCCTAGTATCATAAAGAAGACTAACTAAAATCGCAAAATAAAATTACCTACAATTATTTAAACATTATTTTTTAAATTCTTCTTTACCTCATTCATGTTTTCATTGCAAGAATGTAATCCGTTATTCACATTCAATGACCTCGTCTCTCTCTCTCTCATACTGTCCTGCAATTTCATTAAACTCTAGTGCTTGGTAATGAAGGATGAATATTTATTTTAGCTCTGTTACGTAAATTCCCTGCTATCTCCAACTCCAGATATCCAGGTGACGAGACATTAAGTAATGTTGAATCAGGTGAGGATATATAAATTATCGACCTACTTCCAGCAGGTAAATTTTGTCACATTTTTTTTTCATGTAAAAAATAATTGTAATGGGAAAAAGTCAACCTGAAAGGGCTCGATACTCTATGAATCCAATTCTGTGACATCCTGGAAAAGGGAAAACTATGGAGACAGTAAAATGACCTGTGGTCAGCGGGGAGGGAGGGATGGATGAATGGATGGAGGAGAGGGAATTTCGGGCAGTTAAACTTCTCTGTATGACACCATAATGATGGATACATTGTCCAAACCCATGGAAAGTACAACACCAAGAGTGAACCCTAATGTCGACTATGGACTTTGGCTGATGACGATGTGTCCATGGAGGTTCATCGCTCATAAAGAATGTATCATCTGGAGGGGAATGTGGATAATAGGGGAGGCTGTGCGTGTGTGCGGGACAGGGGATACGTGGGAACTCTCTGTACCTTTTCCTCAAATTTGCTGTGGACCTAAAACTACTCTAAAAATATCCAATCTTTAAAAATAAACTTGTAGTAGCATAGAGATCTAGCATGTCAGGCCATCCAAGCAGGTGTCCATGTGTTCCCCCTATGAAAGAGTTAACTTTCAATGGGGTCAACCCAGCTTAAATACTGACGGGGGAGAGAGAGAATTCAGGATGTAATACGTCCTGTCGTATTGCCATGTGCAGCTTGTGTACTGTGAAGTCTCTCCCAGAACTGTTCTGTCTCTTCAAAAGTCGTTTGTGTTTTGTTTCATTGGTGTTTGTGTGCGTGTTTCTTCTAAATCATTTCACGTCTCTGATTCGTAGGTCTAGCCTCTTACAGTCCCTGTGGAGCCATTACGCAGGGGGTCTGTCCCCTCTCAGAAGGGAAGCCTAGTTACCAAAACGAACATAGTGATCATGTGTTAAGTGTTTCCTATGCACCTGCATAACTCTGAGCACTTCATGTGTCCTCTCTGAATGGAGTGTACATTTGCAACTTTTGAAATTTGTTTTAATATTCACTAGGCATGTATTTTGAAGCTGTATTAGTGGGTGCAAATATGCAAATATGGGATGACTTTAATTTCCTATTACATACCAGCTTGTGGTTATGGATTTAATGGTATATCTTTCCACCCTTTTGTTTTCAAACTTCCTCTGTCCTCATGTTTCAGTCAGTATCATATATAATGTACAACTTGTAGTCAGTATAATATATTTGTTGTTGTTACTGTTGTGATTGTTTGTTGTTCTTTTTCATCCAAGTTGACAAGCTTGATATGTTATTTGGAGTTGTTACTTCATTTACATTTTATGTAAATGCTAATTTTTTCCTTTACAATAATACAAATATATATATATATATTTTTTTCTCCCCTATTTGGCCCATCTATTGCATGTTGTTTTATTTCCTCTTTCTTAACATATGTGAGATCGATTGACACTGTTTTATTATTTTATTTGTTCCTTCTTTTAACATTTTATAGATTTTAATGGTCTAGAATGAATGCAAAGAAGGTAACACACAACTGAGACTTATAACACTCTAATATAAAATGTTACAATATTACTAATTCCCCAATGCAGCTAAAACCTTAGAAGCTACAAACATATTTACCCACATACCCTCTTTCTTTGGGTTACTACTTCCCTCCACTTTTTGGTTTAAATAAAATTTGAAGTCCAAGGACAACCAGAGTTATTGTTTTGTGGTTGATATTTATTGACATATATGAATATATTAGCCCTTTGCTGGTTCTTCATATCCTGCTGCTTTTCCGTGTCCATTATAATTATTAAGAAGAATCCTTCTTAGTATTCTGCTCGTGAGAAATTCCATCAGCCTTTATATGAGAGCTGCTTTGTGTCAACGTTCATTTTTTGAAAGATATGTTTACTGGTTCCAGAAAATATAACTTTCTTCACTTCGAAAATGTCATTCCATTGCATTCTTCTGTTCATGATGAATCCAGGTGTCATATTTAGGACCGAGCTATACATGCATGAGAAACTTCTGGTCATGTGTACCAGGAGAGTAACACAAAAATGTTTTTAGCAGCCTTGCAAAGTGGTACAAAACCCAGAAAGGCACACTGGAAAAAAGATAGATATAAAGAGTATATTATACTCACATCATGGAATATTATAGAGCCTTGAACATAAATCATCTTAACTACTTGCCTGCTTGCAAACATGAATGCCCATGAGTAAGCATGTGTATCGATTAAAAAATATTCCTAAGAGAAAACAGAGTATGATGCTCTTATAACAAATTCATAAATCTGTAAACAACAGGATAAACCCACATTTACATATGTGTAGGTGTCCAAACACATATACACACATGCATACACACATGCATACACATACATGTACGTATGTAGCTATGCATACATGTGTGTATATACGCTTGTACATACACAGTTCTAAAAGTTTAAACGTTTTATCCTGTCAGAGATGAACATTTGTGTTCAGTGAGTTCTGACTCTAGACATGCTTTGCTTTTAAAGATCTCAACTTGAAGAACTGCAGGTACCAAAAGATTTAAGAAGTAGATGCTAGAGAATGAACACAGATGAGTTCAGAGATTGAAATGAAGCAACTAGAGATTAATTGCCTACCAGGAAAGGAAAAATGTGAACTCTACCCTGAAACATCCAATAACTGAAATACAAAGAGTGTGCTTTTTAGGAAAGCTTTTCTAGTTTCTTTCTTTTCTTTTCTTTTCTTTTTTTTTTTCTATTTAGGAAGCCTCTTTGAACAAAATGACTTTCATTGAAGTGATGTCTAAATGACATTGTCAATATCACTATAAAATTATACCATTAAATTTGCTTTCGGATGAGTTCCTGCAGTTTACCTACCGCATAATCTCTACTTCCTAAATTATATGCCTCTCCTCTCTTTCCTGAGATTCATCACAAAATGACCACACATAAGGTACAATTTGAAGCCAGTCACCATAGCTCATCATTTTTTGAGTTATGTTACATATTGTATATTCTGCTTCTTCCCAAATGAAGAGATCAGGAAAATGGAATAGGGTTGTTTTTATAGCAGCTCAAGGTAAATTAGGAAAAATTGGTCATAGGTGTTATTTTATGTGAAAAACACAAATATATATGTTCATCACATAACCTTAAGTATGGGGAATAAATTTCCTACCGTGTATCAACTAACAGGTAGAAATTTGTATCCTAATTTTACAGATGAAGAAACATAGACCTGATGTGATTAAATATTTGTTGAAGGAATACATAGGTCAGAAATGGGGAGACCAGATTTTGAAGCCAGATCTGCTCACTCTAACCAATTCACATGCTGCCTTGAAAGTAGAACTTTCCAACAGTTGGACCTGCTTAGTAGTATAAGATTCTGTCTCAAGATGTAGTAATGCCTATATTCCAGATTCACTAGAAACAGAAAACAAAACAAAACAAAATAGAATAAACCAAAAAAATTTTTTTCCCTATCATTCCTTCATTTTATAGCTTCAGAATTAAATGGCTTATTAAGGGTGAAGCAGCTAGCTAATGTCAGGGCCAGACATGAAACTGAAATTGTTGGCCCTCAGATGCTAATTTTCCATGAACTAGGTATTTACATTTTAAATGTTATGCATGTGAATTAGTGTTTGCTATGAAAGAGCATATTTATAAATTCAGAAATTCCATCTATCAAACTTCTGGAATTTGTTTTTTGAATTTTGACAATTATAGACAATCTTAACATTTGTAATCCACATCAATATTATAATTTATATTACTTTGACTGTATTTTTGTGTAATTATAGTAAAACAACCTTCATAATATATTCATGGAATACAGGATGCACAGGGTAAACTAGGGATCCTTTAATCATGAGAAAATGATGATATAATGTAGAGAATAATATTAGAATGCAGGTACTTTAAAAAAAAAAACCAAAAAACTAGGATAAGTCTTAGGAAATCAACATAGCAAACTCATTTTCAGGGTGCGAATGGTCAAACAGTGGAACCATAATAAAAATATATATTTACCTGTCCACACACTTGTGTTTCAAGATGCAGGGTGAAGTGCCCCTGGGAGCCAATGATGTCTTATTAGCAAGAGCTGCACACGCTTAACTATAAAATAAGCCAGGGTCTTCTGGAAACTACAGAGGATATGTTACCTTTAAATTCAAAATAAGCAGCGATCCCTAGATGCAGATCAGAGAAGATGTTCAGGCAACTGAGCTGAACCGTGGGAAAGAGAAGGATGCTTATGATGGGTCATAAGAAAATGTATTGCTTGTAACAGGTTCGCTATCAGATATAGGTGCAAAGAATGTGAAATTTGAGTCAAACCTCTGTACACCAGTAAGGATAGACCATCTTAACATAGCTGTTAATATTTTGAGAAATTACAAAGATACCTTATTGTATGTATATAATATATATACACACACATCGTGTATATCGATAATATGTATATAATATGTATATATGTATAATATATACATATATGCACAGTGTATATACATACATGTATATATATATACACTGAATATATAATATGTATCATCAGTGTACATACTGTATATACGTATATATAATCTGTTTACATATAAAATCTGTATAATCTCTATGTGATATAAATATAATCTATATATAAAATCTTTATAGTATATACAGTATATTTAAGCATATGTGTGTATATATATATATACCTATATATAATGTATAATCAGGTTGTATTTATAGAGAAACATAATAAATCTCTTTCAGAAACATAATAATCCAAATATTGGGCCACAGAAAGAATGAGTGGAGTTTCTGTGTCCAAAGCCAGACATAGAATTACTTGGACATCCCTCCCAGATGCAAGTTATAGGACGATCTCACATGGGCTTTTTAGGTTGTCACATAATTATGACCCATAGAGGCTATCCAAGAAAGTCTTTGGGATTCACAGTGACATTAAATTAATGGATGAGTAATTGATATTGTTCTTATCACGAGATTCTTTTCTCTTTAATTGGTTTAAAAGAAATTCCATTAAGAGAATTCCTGTATCCAATAATTATACTGTCAATTTTATTTTTAAAAAGTTAAGGCAAATGGACTATTTTATGATTTCTGCCAGATGTGGCCATTTTAGAAGTGTTCATTGCAGCTAAACTTTGTTGCCATTTATGACAGGAACTGCAGATGTAAAATTATGTTCTTGGAAACACACTTTTATTTACATATTGAGGCGCGAGGAAGATTAGCTATGATCGGTCACCAAAAAGGTCACGTTAATATGTAGAATGAGTAGGGAAGATAGAAAAATGGTGTTATGTATTTTTCATCTTTTGTTTGTTAGCCTCATATTTTTTGTAAGTCGATGGTCATTCTCCAACGTATATCCTCCACAGTCTGCATAGGGTTTGTAGCTAAGTGGATTGAGGCCATAATAGACTGAGTACCGACTGCTGACATGTAAGCTGACATGTAAGCACCTGTTCTTATCTAATATTCTAAAGTATTTCTCCAAGGTCTGCAGGATCAGAGTGAAAAATGCCATTTCTTTAAACTCGTTCTTGCAGCATAAACAAAGATCGTTTGCCAAGTACGTGTGATCCCCCTTAAGGATGGTGAGTGTTCATAAGAAGGCCAGCTCTTGGAAATAATAGTTGTACGGACTACCTGTTTCTGAATTAGCCTTGAACTGGGGGGGGGGGGTCTCAGCACATTCACAGCTCAAAAAAGTTAATTTGATTGTTGGAATTGGATCAATGTTTGTTAATGCTGTCCTCAAAGAGAAGACCAAATTCTTTTATCCCTAGGCACTCAAATTTATCGTCTTAGGTAAAACAATGCAGAATAATGTCTTCCGTGTTGTGCCCCTAAAGGACTTGAGAAGGCGTCGTGTCTTCATGGATGTTTTCTTTGCTCTTTCCACATCATGGTTGCTAAATATCAGTCACTTCCAGTCTCCGTGTGTCAGCTTGAGATGATGGGGTAGGTATAGCACTCCTCCCCAGGGTGGTGCCAGACTCCCACAGACAGCCACCTTTGGAGATCCCAGCTAGCCACTGAGTGTGGTGGGAGTGGACAAACGACATCTGTTTTCATTTGGGGGCATGATGGCTTATCTCCTGTGTCAAGTTGACTGGGCCATGGGGTTGCCCAGGTGTTGGTTTAAACATTCTTTCTGGGTGTATTAGTGAGAGTGTTTCTGGAAGAGATTCACATTTGAGTCAAGCCCATGATTACTGTACTTAATGTGGCTGGGCATGACCCAGTTCACAGAGAGCCTGAACAGAACAAAAAGGGCAAGGGTGGATTCATTCTCTCTGCCTGACTCTCTTTGAACTGGTTTTCAATCCTTTCCTGCCTTTGCACTTGAACTTGGACTCCAAATACACCATCAGGTCTCCTGGGTCTCTAGCTTGCCAACCACAGATTTTGATGCTTGTCAGCCTCCAAAATCATGAGTCAATTCCACAGGATATGTAGAGACAGAGACAGATGTAGATAGATAGATACATACATAGATACACACATAAATGAATAGATAGATAAATGGATACATAGATAAATAGATAGATACATAGATATATAGACACATACATACATAGATAAATGGATAGATACATATATACATAGATAGATAGATATATGCATACATACATAAATGAATAGATCAATAACTGGATAGATAGATACATAGACAGACATAGATATGCAGTTTTCTCCTACTGATTCTCTTTCTCTGTGGAACCCTGACTCATCTGACTAATACAAGGGGGTACTTTAGGGTCAAGATTTCTTAAACGAAAAAAATGAAATATCACATATAATCATTTAACATTTTGGAAACCTTCAGGGTCAGTGGTGGTTGACCCAAGGATTGTGAGGTCTGTTCTGATATGTTAGTGGTCAGGGCCTAGGTATGCTAGCCATTTTGAGGATACAGAAGAGTTCTGTTCAAAGAACTGTCCCTTTTCCCTCATGACTTTCACATGTCCTCCCAGACATACATGTAAGTGGAAAAAAAAAGAGATTTTGTATATATACAGATTGTATAGCGTATGTATACTGATTATACATATATATACACTGTATATACATATATATTATACATATACACACACTGTATATATACAGTGTGTGTATATATGTATATATACATTCTATATATATTGTGTGTACAAATATATATACAGTGTGTATATATATACACACACACATATATATATACACACACACACACACACATGCAGTGTATATATATATATTGCTCTCTCTGAGTCCAGAAACTAATTAAACCCCATTTTACATATGAATACAAATAATGTTTCAAATTGTTCTTATACACATTGAATTTTCAAGGAAGAAGACATTTAACTGTGTAAATTCAGGGAAAATGATGTTTTATTTTCTTTTAAAGGCTTTTCCTTGGAAAACCTTTCTTTCAAGACAGACTACGAGCAAATTCTACCCAGGTTGCAAGTATAAATTCTATTGGAAGTAACAGTTCTTCCTCTACCACTAAGATGCTAAGGAAACTAATGCTGAGTTTCCTGGTAACCCTTCAAAACTAATTTGAACCCTGGTGCCTATTCCGCGTTTTAAATACGATCCTGCTTGGTAGATAAAGGTGAACGTTTGACTGGGATTATGTGCCACGCATTTTATTTTCCCTTAGCATGGGGAAAAACGAGCAGGGAGATTGTTCCTTCACTGAAAATAATTTAGGAAAAGAGAGAAGCTTGATGATAACAAGATTATTTTTTTCTTCATTTTTGTTTTATTTCTGTTCTATCTGCTCTGCTACCTTCAAACACCAAATGTTTCCATTCTCTGTTGTTTCTATTAGGTTTTTCTATTTTGGAAATTCAAATACTCTATAATCGTTGACGATTATACCGTGTTCCCTCCCAGAGAAAAGGGTGATAGTGTAACTCAGGATACGCAAACTTCCACAGTCCGTCCCTTGCTTAAAACTTCCCTGGCTTGAATCAGAATTGGAATCAGGCAAGTTTTGCAGACATGGTGGGGACTTGACCCCATAGATGAATATCCTATATTCACTCATGCAATTTCAGGAAGGGTGCTATCTGTAGAAGTGGCCTTAAAGCAACCTATGAATCATGAATTGCTCCAAATGCATCTTTCAAAAAACAAACGAACACAAAAGATAGAACGTCCTTTTAAAACAGTTGTTCTGGCCAGTCTCGGTGAGGGTCAAAACAGGTCCAGGTCCTTAGTCACTGTATGTACCCATCTTGAATAAATTGCTAGAAAATGGCGCTGAAAGCAGAATTGCCTTAAAATGGTCGCAGAGTCTTCCTGTGAAAGGTGAACAGGTGAAAAGCCCATGACAGAGATACGGTAGAATGAGTTCATGCCTGGAAAGATGGAGGGAAATGAGACCAATTCAGCAGCACGCAAAGTAACGTCCTGTCCTGTATGTTTCCACGGCGCATCATCTTGTTAACGCGATCAAAGGATGCAGAGATGATTTCCACAAAACCTGCCCAAAGAACTACGGTTCTAGGCTCTGAATACCTGGAGAAGCTTTCTGCATGGGTCCTGTTTCTGATAATTGGGCGAACACTCACCTCTGAACCGCCTGCGAGATCTCTCCCATTTAACAGGATGCGCCCCGCGTTGTCGCAGATCCCAGGCTGTCGAGCTGATCTGCTCTCCTTTGGACTTCGGGGACGTTTCCAGAGGGCGTTAGAGAAACCAAGAAAGAGCTCATCTGCTTAAAGGACAGTCAGAACAGTGCTGTGGCCTGAGCCCCTCCGGACGGTTGGGGAGAAAAACGTCTGATGGCAGAGCAAGGAAGTAGATGATGTGTGGTCCTGTGCACAGAAAATCTCATCCACCCTGTGGTATTATTATCTATTAACATCATGTCTGCGTTATTTCAGTTTTTTAAATTCTGATAAAAAAAACAATGCCGGTATAAGAGGAAAACACATTTAAAGTACTTGGAAATCAGAAGATGATTGTCAGGTACATGAATTTTAACAACACAAAGAGTAAATTAAATCCCCTGTTTCTTGTACTTCGGATTAACACGTTTTCCAGGTTGGGAATCATCAATAAAACATCGCCTGCAATATTGCCAAGCTGACATACTGCTGTCTTCTTCCTTATTTAGTGATTGAGCGAAGAGTAATATTCATAAAATATAGATGATTTAGAACTAAACCCACCCACTCATCCAATACCAGTTAGGTATTGACTTCCTACTCAGTGCTGGGCAATGTTCGAAACCCTGTGGATTTAGTGAGAAATAAAACCAGCGTGGAGCGTATGTTAGCTTTATTGATTCGGAGCCAGCTGGGAGGCGTAGACGTCAAAGGAAGAGTCAGGAGTTTTGTCTTAAACATATCGTTTCCCTGATTTGCGAAAAGTTGAATCTACCCTTGCCGTGCAAGTCCTGTGTTGAGGGCGAGAGCGTAATTTTGGACAGTGAGAATATTGACAGCATGAAAGAAGCATGCCCCTCTTTCATATTGGAATCCCACTGGGAACGCCTTCTGCATTTTTAAAATTAAATATCATCCAGTGTTCACTCTTGCCATCCACTTGGAGACCTTTTTATTTTCGCATATGGATCTATCTGTCTACCTACCTATCTATCTACCCACCTATCCATCCATCATATCTGTCTATCCATCCATCATATCTATCTACACAAATATATATGTTTTAATTGTGACATCATACGCATGATATCGATTTTACCATGTTAACCATTTGAAAGAGTACAAGGAATTGGTATTTAGTACATTCACCATATTGTGCAAACATCCCCTCTGTCTAGTCCTAGAACTTCTTCATTACCCCAAAATGAGACCCTGTACCTATTAGCACTAGACCCCCTACCCTCCTTCCCCCACCCCTGGAGCCACTACTCAGCTTTCAGCCTCTAAGAATTTACCTGTTCTGGACATCTTCTGTAAGGTTAATCATACACTCTGTGACCCTTTTTGCATCTAGCATCATGTTTTCAAGGTCCATCTATGTTTTAGCATCTAGCAGAACTTTGTTCTTTTATGTGGCAACATAATTTTGATACAAACATATAGATACAGCAGAAGGAGTAACACTCGGGGTATCCAACCATTCTCAAGGGAACCCAAGTCCTGGGAAACCCAAAGCTGGGTGTCTGCATCCTCTTGTCAAACCTTCCAAAGAAATTCCAGCCGACCTCCCCTGACTCATCTCCGTGTCCCGTTTGCTTTCTGCATGGTGATCTTGTTTCAGATTTGTTAAAGGGCTGAGAAGATTAACTCTCAGTTAATGGAACTGTTCCCTTTGGTTCACCCCAGCTTCCTAGAGAATTTCCTCTTATTGAATAACTTAGTACTGTCAAGTGTAGCTGGCTCACCAGATATTACTTTAAGCAGAAAATACGGAGCTGCCATCTCTGGTGGAATCAGCATTTTAATTAGCAAAAGCCCTCCATGGAGAACCGACAATGCATTTTCCTCACTTAGGGAGACAGTGGATGAATAACCCTCCTAGAAACATCCTCAAGCCAGATGGGCGTACTCGGAGTGTTTAGGAAATATCTTTAGGCTCCTTTTTAATTAGCTTCTGAAACCCCACAAACAAGGTCACGGTAGTTGCATTTCACTTACTTTGTAAGGAGGACAGGTCTGTTTAAAATGCAAAAACAGTGCGTGTCTCAGGACAGGACAGCAGCTTAACAGAAGCTCCTCAATGTGTATCTTCAAATAGATAACATCACTCATCTTGTTTTCTCCTATCAGACGCAACCCCTCTCTGTGGTCCAGCTAGATAATATTTTTACTCTTTCTCTGAATGCTGGACTAATCATTCCAATCAGTACAGTACAAGTCATTGCTACAATGAGAACTGGCAGGGCAGGGTGGTGGGGCAAGATTCAATTTTAAAGCTTGATGCTCGGACATAATGTCCTTGATTTGTGACAATTGCTTGAAAATATAAATATGTTTATAAATAAATATCCAGGGAATACTGGCATCTTGTTTTTTTCTCTTTAAACACAATGGCAGCCACATATATTTAATTGAAAGCATAACAGTTTAAAGATGGAAAATTATGTCTTAGAGATTATTTTATTTAACTATGTTTTAAAGATGAGAAAACTGATCCCCACCGATATCTAGAAATGTGTCCAAGGTCTTATGACAAAAAGTTTTTCATTGCCATGTGGAACTCAAAACACGGACTTTCAATTCAGATCTTTTATCACTAATATTTGGAAAAACAGAAAAAAAGAGAGGGGGGAGGTGGGGTAATTCGGTGTGAATTTTTTTGTAGGAGGGTAAGGGATGCAAGAAAATGATTGGGAATTTCTAGTTGCAAATCTGTGCTTTACAGTCCAGAATTAATGTTCACATCCATCCCCAGTGCGTCTGTGATCTTTGTGTTTCGCAGTCACAATCTAGAGGTGAACATAATGTGGAAACATTTACACTCTGGGTTACAGAAAGAAGTGAAACCGAGTCCCCCGAACACTGAGTTCCCTTCCCGAGTTTATGATTAACCTCTCTATCCAATACTCTATTCCCTTTCTTGACCTATCCTTGTTCCACTCGGGATTGAGAACTATCGAAGAACAGGGGGGATTGAACCAAGCAGGACCCTGCAGGGAACCTCCCTCATACAAAAACCCCCTCCATGTTCCCTGTTTTCTTGTTTATAGAAAACAAAAAGGCTTTCTGTCCTAGGCCTTCCCCATGTTCCAAAGAGCAGACTCAAGCAGTTAATGATTAGAATTACAGAGTCACAGCTCTCCTAGTTCCTCCTCAAGGGTTAGAGATAATAATCGGATGCCTATCTCTGAGTACTTCTGCAGAAACTAAGACCCCTACCCCGGTGGAGGATGGTGACCATGTGCTGACCACCAGCATGTAGACCCCAGGCTGGTTGGAACCAGAAGGTTGATGATGAAAATTCCCAAAACATCACCCTGTTACCTCACCACCAACCAGTCGAAAGAAAGTCATGCCCCCTGAAACCCTCACCCCAAATATTGCCTTTCAAAACCCTTCCTTCCCTGAAAGCCTCAAGGAGTTAGGGTCTTTTGAGCCTTATTTGACACCCTGCAAATAAACCCTTCCTTTGCTGTAAACCCCTGCTGTCCGAGTTTGGTGTTCTGCACCGTGGACACACAAGTCCTTGCCTGGTAACACAATCAATCCTTATCTTGTCTTTTAAGTGAATTTTTACTGTGAAATATAACATAGGCTCCAAAAGTGCATAAAACACAAACGTAGACCTCAACGGTATCTTACAGAGTGGGCACCTAAGTAAAGAAATAAGACCTCAACAGCACCCCTGGCTTCACAAACATCAACTCTTCCATTCCCTCCAAAAATAACAGTATCCTGAGCGTTATGGCCATTGCTAGCCGCGGGGGTGGACCTTTGGATCATATCCAGGTGGAGGATATGAAAAATAAGAAACGTGCAATGGATAGAGTGTAGAAATCATTCCCGCATTTCAACTGGGTCTGCACCCACGGATGGAGTCTCTGGTACATAGATATATGAGATGATGCAAGAATGTTTTTCGAAGTTGGGTACCAGTTGACTTTTCACCATCAGTCTCTGGAAGTTTCTTCTTCCCCCGTGTCGCCGACAGCACTCGGTATTGTCAAACTGTTTTTCTTTAGCCGGAGGGTCTTTTGATGTACATCATGGGTGTTACGACATGTATTTTCTTGGGCACATTGAACTGGCTACCATTTCGTATGTGTATTGGTTATTCAAATACGGTGTTCTTGTTTGTGAGGCCCTTGATGAGCTCTTTGACATTTTTCCGATTCCTGTGTCTTTTTCCTTCTTGGTTCCGAGGTGGTATTTGTGAGCTCTTGGTGGTTGCGTATGTTGCAGCGTCCTTACCTGATGGCACGGCTGTGCTTCCTACCCCTGTGTTCACGCTGGATGCGGAGCGCTTCAGAAACATAACGTCCTTGATTTACCAACATCTTTCTAATATTTAGGCCTTGTGTATCCTGCTTTAAAATCTCACTTTACGGTGAGCTCCTAAAAATATTCCATAATATTATTTTGTACATCCGCACTGCACTGCTCACTTCCCCTTTCTGAGATGATGGAAATGTTCTGATTGTTGCCGTCCAGTGCTGGCTCTGAGCACACAGATGGGGCTAGTTTCACTGAGAAACTGAATTTCAACTTTAACTTGGTTAGTTCCATTTGAATTGGCATCTGTGGCCACTGGGTGTCTTACTGAATCGTGACGTTCTAGAGGCTTTATGGTTTTACGTTTCTCATTCATAGCGTTTCCATTGTTGAGCAATCATTTATTCGTGTAAAATGCGTCTATTTCTGACCTCCCCATTCTGTTCCCTTGGTTTATTTTCTGATTTTTTGCATACTGTTTTAATGACAATTTAGTATCTCTTTATGTCCAATAAGACAGCTAACACTCTCGCAGGGAACTCCTAAAACCCTTGGAATTTCCTGAGGGATAAGAGTTTCCTTGTAATTCACGGCAAGCCCCTTCCAAGGACACCTGCGTTTATGCTAATGAGTTTATGCTAACGAGTGATGGCTAGAGGGGCCCAGGATGGCTTCGGGATGAGGGCCGGTTGCCATAAAGGCCACCCGGGAGATGTGAGGGTTGCAACTTGGAGCGTTCCCTTCTGACTTCCACGGAGGAGAGACCTGAGATTGATTTCTATGACCAACGACTAACGACGTGATCATTTATACCTATGTAACGCAACCTCCATGAAATCCCATAGATAATAGGATTTGGAGAACCTGAAGTGGGTGAACCCAAGGAAATGCTGGGAGGGTGGTGTGCCTGAGTAGGGGTTGTGGATACCCTCAAATTTATATCTAGTTGATCCAAAGTACAGGTGGCCCTAGAGACTCACACCTGGTATCTGAAACGGGGGCATTGCTGTGAGACTGAGCCCATCGCCTGCGGGGGGTCACCTTTGGATTCAGAGAATTTGTTCTTGGTGTAGAAAACACCACCGTACTCCCCGAGTTCTCCTCTTCAAGACAAAGTCTCGCTAGTCTTTGTTAATTGCAGTTAAATATAAATTGTAGATTTAGTTGACCAGATTCCCTAATAACCTGTTGGGTGGTTGGCCATAGGGATAGATCGGTTGGTGGGAAATTCAAACCTCTACAATATTGATTCTTTTAACCATTAAAAAGTTCAGGAACCTTCATTCATTTAGGCCTTTCTTATTTTCCCTTATGATTGTTTCAATTTGCTTTTGTGAGGACTTCTTCCAATGTATTCTGTTTACATTTGTTATAGGTAATTATTACAGTCATGCCATGGTAAATGGTATTTTCTTTCCATTTTTTTCCCTTTTATTTCTCTTACGTAAAAATTCAGTAAATTGTGCGTGCGTTGACTTTGAGCCTAACGCTGCTGCTAAACTCCCGTATTAATTATATTACTATATCCCTAGCTGCTTTTGGAGTTCTAGTTTATGTCACAGATTTCTTCCTTGCCTAATCACCCAGGAAATAATCTCTAGAACAGCGCTGAATAGAATACGTTTTTGCATGCCTATCTGGTTCCTTATTCAAAGAGAAAGTTTCCAATATTTCCCGAATAACTAGGAACTTTGTTATAGGTATTTAAAAAATATGTACTACTTATCAATTCATAAAAAGCAGAGTAGAAATATAATAGCATTATTTATCAGGGATTGATACAGAATTTTCAATGATGATTTTTTACCTCTATTAAACTAAAGTGGTGAATTATTTTGATTGATAATGAATGATAACCTAAATTAGAATTCCATATTATGGTATATTTTCTAGAAAATGTTTTTCATGGAATTTTATCAGTTATGGTATTGGAAAATTGTGGCCTGTAATTTTCCTTTTTAATGCTGGCCTTTGATGGGTTTGGTATCAAAATTAAGCTGGATAATGAAAAAGTGTTAGGAAATCTACTCCTTTGCTGTTACCTGGCAGCATGTGCTCAAACGGGTTATTCTACCCTGATACTTCATTCTGAAAAATTTAAAACATGCAGCAAATTGAAATATTTCTACAGTAAATACCTATATACTCCACCTGGTTTAAACCACTAACATTTTTACTTCGCTTTTTCAAATCACATGTCTGTCTGTCTTTGCATCTGTCTGTCATTTGTCTATCTATATACGAACATCTATCTATGTATCTATCTATGAGTCTTTATATCTGTCATCTGTGTATCCATCCATAAACCTATCTTCTGTCTAGCTATATCTGTATACTAACATCTATCTATGTATCTATCTGTGAATCTTTGTATCTGTCATCTGTGTATCCATCCATAAACCTATCTTCTGTCTAGCTCTATCTGTATCTATTTATCTATATATCATCTATCTACCTAGGTATCCATGTATTTATCATCTGTCAGTGTATCTATTTCATATCTAACTCTATTCATCTCTCTAAGCAATCTTGAGCTGTACATACAATATATAATGTATTTAATGCATATATAATTTATAGCATGTAATATTTAAAGTATAATTCATGGCGTATGGCATACAACATAATATATAAATTTATCCCAGGCTCTCTGGGGACCACCTGCTTATTTTCTTTATGATGACTTTTGATGATCAGATTTTTTTTTTAAGTTTGATGAAGTCTAAATTGTTCATCTTTTTCTTATATGGTTATTGTTTTCTGTGACCTATGACGTGCTTTTTCCCAATGCATGGAGGTAATCTCCTTTGTTTTATCTTTTATGTTTAGGTCTATAATACACCTCAAATTAATTTTTAAAAACTTTTGTTTGCAGTGGGAGGCAGGGGTTAAGGTTCATTAATTCCATAAAGATAACTAGTTATTCCAGCATCATTCGTAAACCCACCCTACCTTCAGTGGATTATTTTGGAGCCTTAGACAAAAGCCAAATGGGTATAGAGTTCTATTTCTGAGTTCTGTAATGTGTTCTGTTGATCTAGTGAGTGGGTGGTCTTTAATGCTGATACCACATTGCTTGACATCTGCTGATCTGTAGTAGTTCTGGAGGTCACTGGGTGTAAGTTCTGCATTTGTTTTTTTCTTTCAAGTGTCTTTGGATATTCTAGGTCCTTTGACTTTACAAATAACATTTAAAATCAGCTTGCCGGCTTCTGCCCATAAACTGCTGATTTTTTATTGGGGTTACATTGAATCTTTAGGTTATTAAGAGAAACTGTCACACTGACCCTCTGCGTAGTCTGGTTGGCCAAGGCAAGACATGTGACCATGTCAGGCATTAATGGGATGAGAGAGTATACACCTCAGCAGCAGGTTTTGTTTTTTTTAAACATTGCTATTTTTTAATTGTTTAATTATTTTTTATAATTTTAAAAATTTAAGTATAGTTGATTTACAATGTTGTGTTAATTTCTGCTGTACAGCAAAGTGATTCCATAACACATATATATGTATACATGTACATTCTTTTTCCATTATGGTTTATCATAGGATATTGATTATAGCTCCCTGTGCTATACAGTAGGCCCTTGTTGTTTATCCATTCTATATACAATAGTGTGCATCTACCAACCCCAAACTCCCAGTCCCTCACTTTCCTCCCCGACTCCTTGGCAACCACAAGTCTGATCTCTATGTCCAGCAGCAGGTTTTATTTTGAGGTTCCATGAAGGTTAATCATATGTGTCCACTTGCAGGCTGTCTTGCGTTGAGATTGACATCTATACTGATGTACTTTAAGAAAAGCAGATTGCCCTACGTAATGTGGGTGGGCCCTGTGTAATCAGCTGAAGGCCTGCATAGAACAAAAAGATGGGCCTCCCCAAGCAGGAGGGAATTGTCCAGCAGATGGCCTTTGGACATCATCTGCACCATTGGCCTTTGGGTGTCAAGCCCACTGGACCACCCTACAGATTTCGCCATCCTACATCATCAGATGAGCCAATGGCTCATAATAAATCTATCTATCTATCTATCTATCTACCTATATATCTATCTATCTACATAAACACGTATTATTGGTTCTGTTCCTCTGGAAAACTGACTAGTACAGGTGGGAAGGCATGACTGTTTGCTTATCAGTAATTTAAGTGGCCACAATTACTATATGTGCCACTATCATATCAATCACTTTGATATATGGTCACTATGATAAACCCTTAACAATCTTCCTTTTTAAAAAAATATGGAAAAGAATGTTTATAATGTGATGTCTAAATTCAACTTTATGTCTTCTCAGTCTTTTTATTTAATTCTCTTTCATTCGCCTACATGAACTTGCCCAATTTGATCACACATTTATGGTCTTTGAGCAGTTTCCTATTGCCATTCACAGGACCCACGTTATGCCTGAATTCTGCCACTGTTTAATCAGTTAGCAAACCTGACCTACACAGAGGGCTGGCACTGCTGTTATGACGTGTGTCAACATCCTCTGTGCCACCAGGATGTGAATTAATGATCCTGAAACTCATACCCTCATGGATTATTTCCTGTCATCACTAAAAGGAATCTTCTGAGTGTATGTGGCGTTCCAGAGGGAAATAATTTTTTTTTTTTGCTTTAGTACAAGCATGAATTATCAAACATGCCAACAGCAAGATATATTTAAAATTCTTTCTACTGGTTTTGAAAAATTTCATCAATTATGGAATAAGCCATATGGAGCAGGTAAAGTGTTTAAAATATCTTATTGCTTCAGTTGAATAATATTGATCCAGTGTCAAGATCTTAAGCATTGCATTGCTGTGGAGACATTAAGTTTAACATAATATTCAGTATAAGTCAAGGCTATATTTCATGTAGGTATGAAAAACTAAACTCTAACTAGTGAAGAAAAACATTTTAAAAATGGGAGAACGTTAGAAAGTTAGAAATTTCAAGAACAATGCTGGTTATCCATTAAAATGGACAAGAATCTTTCAAGTTGCCACTCTGCTTTCATTTGTATCATCTTCATGAATCATCGGGTACTTTCCTGGGGAGTGGAGACAAATTGTTCAGAAGGAGCTCACAGAGAAGCAGATCCAGTGGCTGTAGATTTTCTTTCTTCATTTTCTCAGTAAAATGCTTAGGATTCGCTCTTGGATTAATTTGGACCACCTTCACCTCTAAACTTGTTAGTGATGGGATGGAATGTGGTGGTGCTTCCATGGGATATGAACAGCCCCAAGATCTCTTAAGTAGGATCACTCTACAGTAAAGGTCAGATACTGAGACTGAACCCCCCATGTTCACAGCAGCACTATTCACAATAGCAAAGACAGGGAAGCAACCTAAATGTCCATCGACAGATGGATGGATAAAGAAGATGTGGTACATACATACAATGGAATAATACTCAGCCATAAAAGAGAATGAAGTAATGCCATTTGCAGCAACATGAATGGACCATACTAAGTAAAGTAAGTCAGACAGAGAAAGACAGATACCATATGATATCTCTTATATGTGGAATCTAAAAAATAGTTCAAATGAATCTATGTACAAAACAGAAATAGACTCACAGACATAGATAACAATCTTATGGTTACCAAAGGGGAAGGAGGGGGGAGGGATAAATTAGGAGTTTGGGATTAACATATACACAGTACTGTATATAAAATAGATAACCAACAAGGATGTACTGTATAGCACAGGGAACTATACTCAACATCTTATAATAACCTATAATGGAAAAGAATCTGAAAAAAGAATAATATATATATACATATATACACACACCTATATATACATGGAAGATATGTAATCACTTCACTGTACACCAGAAACTAACACAACACTGTAAAGCAACCATACTTCAATTCCAAAAAAAAAAAAAAAGATGGAGCATGTATCAAAAGGAAACTCAAGTAGTTTTGCTGGAAGTCGAGATGTTGAATAAGTGAAGGCAGTAGCCATCTCACTGTAAGTGACAAAATCCATGTGATGACTACCAAACATTTCTGAAGTATTCATACATGTAAAATTATATATGACATATATAACATGCATAAAAACGAGTAAACATTAACCATGTTATATCTAAAATCAAAATGGAGCCTCAGACTCTGATCAGTATTTTAGGGCACCTCCAGAAACATCCCTTTGTTGCCTATTAAGGTGATGGATTTTTGCTGACTGTCTGTTTGCTCTCGGCTATACGTATATATCCTTAAACACTATATTCTTAGGTTCGCTATGGGTTTGTATACATTCGCCTTAACTGTGTAGAAACTTACGCCAACTGCGTTTCTTACTCAGCATTATGCTTACAAATGCACTCTCATGTAATAGCAATTAAGCGAACTTCACCAACATATAACATTCCAAAATAGGAAGAGAACAAGCCTTTTCTGTTCTCTTGTGTTTGAACATCTTCCTTGTTTTATTTTCCTAAAAAATTAGTTTTTGAATGTGTGCTGATTTGAGGATTCTTTTCCAGAACTCCTACTGAAGTTTTTAAGAATCTGGTCCTGGGTATTACGCTTCGGAGTGGAAGTGCTGGGTCCCAGGAAATACACTTTACAGTCAGTATATCCTGAAGGTGTTTTGACGCCACTCTTCATGTCCTCACAAACACCTGCTTTCATGGGGCAGTTTGATTTCTTTCCAGTCTGTTGGCGGAAACATGTCTTACTGTAGTTTTTATTTTCTATTCCTCATGTTGAAGATAGTAAATTTTTCATATATTGTTTGGCCATATTTTTTTTCTACGAAATGTCTGAACTGATTCTAAAACACCCCCAGCTTTCTAGAATTTCCATGAACATTTCCAGATACTTCAGCAGTAAGTTTTAAACGTCACAGATGTTGCTAACCATGATATTTTGGGGTACAGAAATATGTCATTATTATTTTTTCTTAAAAGTTTTACCGATTAGTGTATTCACCCTGCCACCTCCTCTGAAATACACACACCGTCACTCTGTCCACCACCACCAGTAACAAATAGTAAAAGCATGTTATGTACACAAGTATTGGCCAAATTTTCCCCAAGACACAATCCATTCTCAGATTATAAGATCCCTTGTTGCATCAAAACAAAGTAGAATATGACACAAAGTACAATTAAATCGCATTTGCTTGTATTGTAAACATTTAAGACGAACATGCTGGGAGACATTTGCTTGCAGGAAACAACTAAGCCATTGTCCGGGCATAATTAAGAGCCACGTTAGGGAGTTTATCGACATGGGATTGGACAGATCCATTTGAGGTGATAGATTGCTTTTCATTATATTGTTGTATCCCGTTTAGCAGAACAAGGACAGATTACGTGGAAGCGTGTCCATCTTGTGAAATTCCCCTCCTACAGCAGGGACATGGGTGGTTTATCCTGTATCAGGTCCTTTCTCTGTGTCATCAGATTTATTCCACAAGATTGAATTTGTCTGGTCTTAACAGGACAAGGCAGAATGCTTATCTTTTCTGTGTCCAGATTCTCACCATTAGGACATGATCTCACAAGGCGATTTTAAGGAATAGAGGAAATTATATCAAGTATCTTGTTTTCTCTCTTTAGAATTGCATTTTTAAGTCCACTTATGTGTCCTCTATCCATTTCCTTCAAGCTTCTTATTGTTTTATTTTGTGGCAGCCCTGCATGGCTTGCAGGATCTTCGTTCCCCAACCAGGGATTAAACCCAGGCCACGGCAGTGAAAGCACGGAATCCTAATCACTGGACCGCCAGGGAGCTCCCTTCCAGCTTCTGAAACGATCTCAGTTTTTCTTCTCCTCTCGAACTCTCCTTTTAAATGTTGCTCACAGAACGAGTCCACTTGGTAACCCATTGGTCTCAAGCACCGTTTCCCCATCTCAGCACTATTCACATTGTGGACTAGGTAACCCCGATGGGGGGCCGTCCTGGGCATTGTAGGTTGTGGAGCAACACCCCTGGTCTTCTCCCATGAGAGCACTGCCAACCGAGCTGTGAGGACCCAGAGTCTCTCTCTACTTTGACAAATCTCCCTACGGGCAGAATCACCCCCAGTTGGGTTCCATTTGTCAGGACTCCAGCCAAGAGTTGGAAGTAGATATAATCACTTCCTGCTAGTTTCACCTTCAAACTCTATCCCTCCAGCTCCCAGACCTCCACCATCATCTAGGTGATGGATCGGCGAACTACAGCTCAGAATCCGTACCCAGACAGCTGCGTGTATCTGTAGATCGTTCTCTAGGCACACAGCCGTGACCATCCGTGTCTGTATTGTCTACACGTCTCCGGTAGCTTTCACGCGACAGCTCCAGTGTTGAGACTTGTTGACGGAAACCATATGGCCCACAAAACCTAAAATAGTTACTTTTTATTTGGCTTTTCTGGAAAAGAAAATATTGCAGATTTCCGGTCTGTGTCATCTCCAGGGGTCTGGATGTGTTGTCTGTTTGGTGTTTTCAGAGTTCCTCCTGATTTGTCTTTTACAAAATGGAGATATAATTAACATATTATATTAGTGTATGTGCAACATAATGATGGGATATTGGTGCACATTGTGAAATGATCACCACAGTAAGTCTAGTTATAAATTTTTTATTCTGGCGATGAGAAAGTTTGAGATCTACTCTCAGGAACTTTGAAATATAAAAACACAGTGTTAGGGACTTCCCTGGTGGCCCAGTGGTTAAGACTCCACACTCCCTATGCAGGGGGCCTGGGTTCGATCCCTGGTCAGGGAACTAGATCCCACATGCCTGCCGCAAGTAAGACCCAGCACAGCCAAATAAATAAAATAAATAAATAAATATTTAAAAACACAGTGTTATTAGCTATAGTCACTATGCTATGCATTCCATTCCCAGGACTTATTTGTTTCATAATTGGAAGTTTGTACCTTTTTATTCACCTGTTTTGCTCACCGCCCCACCTTGCCTCAAGATGAATGGATAAAGAAAATGTGATCATATATATAAAGTACATGCATATATATGTGATATACAGATGTATATATGTGGGAGATTATATATATATACACACACACACATATATATATATACACACACACACTTATAACACACAGACACACATATACGTGCACACACTGGAATGTTATTCAGGCATAAAAAAAGAAGGCTGTCTTGCCATTTGTGACAACATGGATGGACTTTGAGGGCATTATGCTTAGTGAGATCAGTCAGACAGAGAAAGACAGATACTGTATGATCTCACTTATGTGTGGAATCTACACAAACAAAACCCAGACTCACAGATACAGAGAACAGATTGGTGGTTGTCTAATCTGTGTTTTACAGAACTTGAGCAGTATATTTCTTTGAAAAGTGTCTATGTGACTATGTTGCTCTACTCTGTAGAACTGTGCATCTCTTCACAGTGAACTCAGGACTAAATCCAGTCACCTCAGCTTATCTCTTCCTTCCCCAGCTACTCAGGCCTCCCCATCCTCCAAGTTTCTTACCCACCATGTCCTATTTTCTTCCTCAAATATGGGTTGCCTCAGTCTTTGCCTGAATCCCTCTTGTTCATCCTTCAAGTCTTAAACGAAACGTTATTTCTTTAAAGTTATTTTTTTTTAATGACAACCCCTACCCACGTCAATTATATGCTTTTCCCCCACGGATCATTCTCAGGGATGCTCCACACGTGCGGGTGCTCAGTTGCAGACGATCACATCCACGTAAGCGCATGTCAGCAGCATGGACTAGTACGGTGTTCGTTTGATTGTGGAGGCGCAGCCCACACTGCAGGCTTCTCTGATAAGGACCACCATCCCTGGGATGGCGGTAGCTTCTGCTGCATAGTTGCAGTGTATTTTCAATAATGAGTCATACTCTTGGTCTGCCTGCCCACAGAGTGACAGAAACTTGACATTTTTCTGCGGATTTCACCATAGGAAGGAAGAATTCACATTGCAGGGAAAGAATCAATAAGGAATAAATCAGTAAGTAAGGAATGACGTATGATAAGAGGAAGGAGATTTCTTCCAGGGTAACAGAAAGGCAGTGGAGAATGAGTGTCGTTTTCTACCGTTAACTCTTCTATCCAGAAGAAGGATGGGAAGACACAGAGTTGCTCTCACCACTCTGTCAATGGACACCTTTTGCTTTCTGCATCAACAACAGTGATGTTTCTCAGCCTTAAACACTTGTAGGACCATTTATACTCATACTTTCCTACCTTGCCAGAAGTAGTGCTCACTGTATAATTGTTCTCTTTTGCCAACTGAAGAATAAATGCCGGGGCTATGTAAATACATCCTATATATTTACACATTACGTAGTATAAGGATTTGCTGTAAGATGAGGAAATGAATGGTATCTCTTTGTACAGGGCAATCATTATGCCTATTGTATTAAATACCAGCCAGCGCCCTGCTGTAGTAGCAGATTCGGAGTTTTATCAAAATATCATGAAAAGAGCACTTCAAAGTCCTTGGGATTCTTTTACAAAGTCAGAGACAAGTCAGCGGCGAGATGAGTTCCAGTTGTTTCAGCGCAGCAACTGAAAGTGAGAAAAATTGGACACAGACTCAAAGAACACTGTTAAACTTTGGGTGTTATTAGGATTCTTTTAATTTTAGTTAATCGTCAGAAACAGGGTGAAACAGAAGTTCAGGGATAAAATGAAGACAAAAGAGGTATTTGATGCTGAATTAAAAAAAAAAAAAGGGGCTTCCCTGGTGGTGCAGTGGCTGAGAGTCCGCCTGCCGATTCAGGGGACACGGGTTCGTACCCCGGTCCAGGAAGATCCCACATGCCGCGGAGCGGCTGCGCCCGTGAGCCATGGCCGCTGAGCCTGCGCGTCCGGAGCCTGTGCTCCGCAACAGGAGAGGCCCCGGCAGTGAGAGGCCCGCGTACCGCAAAAGAAAAAAGAAAAAAAAAAAAAAAGATTATAAAGATGGAAAAACATCCATTTCAGAATGTCATGCTCCTTTTTATTTTTTTTTACTTTATTTTTGCTGTGTTGAGTCTTCGTTTCTGTGCGAGGGCTTTCTCTAGTTGCGGCGAGCGGGGGCCACTCTTCATCGCGGTGCGTGGGCCTCTCACTGCTGTGGCCTCTCCCGTTGTGGACCACAGGCTCCGGACGCGCAGGCTCAGCGGCCATGGCTCACGGGCGTAGTTGCTCCGCGGCATGTGGGATCTTCCCAGACCAGGGCTTGAACCCGTGTCCCCTGCATTAGCAGGTAGATTCTCAACCACTGCACCACCAGGGAAGCCCCGTCATGCTCCTTTTGATCTCAGACAGTTTTGAGGCCAATCGGCATTTTTCCAAGGTCTCAAAAAAATGTTTCAATCAGACCAATAAAACGTGCATAACCTCAGAGGCATCTGAATTATCTATCTGACCCTGTCGCTTTTCTTCTTAAAATACATCGGTAGCTATTTGCCATCTCTACGGAGAAGCTGAATGCCTACACTGGTGCGAGACCCTTCATGATCTAAGCCCCTACTTACCTCTCCTAATAGCCTCCTGGACACTAAGCCCACAGCGCCAGCCTATTGCCTTTCCACTTCCCACAGGGTTCATACGGCTGTACTTAAAGTGTACACTTACGCTCTGTGGCTTTGCTGAGGCTGACCCCACTCCATATAAAAGCAAACGCTGTTCACCCTCTTCACCTTGGAGAATCTCATAAATAAGTAAAGACACAGCTCACCTGTTCCTCTTCTGACCATCTCCTAATCCTGCCGGGCTCCATAGGATTGCCTATTTCCTCAGAGCATAGTTTGATCACTCTGTATAATTCTTACTCTGTCTTGAGTATCTTGTTACATGTTTGTCTCCCATCCAGGATGAGGGATCAGGTCCATATTTACTTAACATTTAAGCATCCAGGGCCCAGCTCAGTGGCTGCTTGTAAGAAAAGTAATTACTTCTGGAATGATTAAATCAAGGAATGCATGGATACTTCCTTGTGTTATTACCTGGGCCATCTTTTTTATTCTTATTCTAGAATTTATTTTATTCTAGAATTCAAATGCCTTTGGTGCAGAAGAGTGAATGCTCAACGGTTTTTAAGAAGTGAGTGAATGATCTCATCCTGTTTATAAATTGTTTTCACCAAGAATCTCCGAGGCTCCAGATGATCTATTAATTAGAGGTGCTAAGTTCAACGTAAGAGGCTGTTGGATACTTACCAAATTCAGAAACATGAGTAACCTCAATATATGTCTGATAAGTGTAGGTATATCAACACCTGATTGCCAGCCAGTCATGAAGCAAGCTTGTTGTAAGCTAGAAGTCCATGCCTCTAGTTGATGCAGTTCAAATGGAGTATAAGGTTTATATGTCTTCGTAATGATCTACATGATTCCTTCATCACCACCACCAACAAAGTATTAATCAGTCTATCCATCTACATGTAATTTGACCTGACGTCTTTTTTAGACCAGATAGATTGTTGGAGATAGGCATAGGGAGATAAAAAAGACAAACTTGGTTTCCACCCTGATGAAGAAGACACCCTAATTGGTGAAAAATAAGCAATATACCTAGAGATTGTTGTAAGAACACACTGTGAAGTTGATGGTGGTGGTGATGGTGATTTTAACGATGTTGATGGTGGGGTGATGGAGATGATGATGCCATCATGATGATGATGATGGTAATGAGCGTGATGGAGATGATGATGGTGATGATGATGGTGGTGGTGGTGACAATGATGATGGTCCTGCTGCTGCTGCTGAAGGTGGTGATGGTGATGATTGTGATGATGATGGTGGTGGTGATGTTGATGGTGATGATGATGATGGTGGTGATGATGGTGATGGTGGTGATGATGGTGATGGTGGTGGTGATGATTATGGTGATGATGATGGTGGTGATGATCATGATGGTGATGATGGTGGTGGTGGTGACGATGGTGATGGTGCTGATGGAAATGATGGTGATGATGGTGGTGATGATGGTGGTGGTGGTGATGATGGTGATGATGGTGGTGATGATCATGATGGTGATGATGGTGGTGGTGATGATGGTGATGGTGGTGATGATTATGGTGATGATGATGATGGTGGTGATGATCATGATGGTGATGGTGGTGGTGGTGACGATGGTGATGGTGCTGATGGAGATGATGGTGATGATGGTGGCGATGATGGTGGTGGTGGTGATGATGGTGATGATGGTGGTGATGATCATGATGGTGATGGTGGTGGTGATGATGGTGATGGTGGTGATGATTATGGTGATGATGATGGTGGTGATGATCATGATGGTGATGATGGTGGTGGTGGTGACGATGGTGATGGTGCTGATGATGGTGATGGTGGTGGTGCTGATGATGGTGATGATGGTGATGATTATGGTGATGATGGTGGTGATGATCATGATGGTGATGATGGTGGTGGTGATGATGGTGGTGATGATGATGATCATGATGATGATGTTGGTGCTGCTGCTGCTGCTGATGGTGATGATGATGATGATGGTGAGGATGGTGATGGAGATGCTGGTGGTTATGGTGATGATGATGATGGTGGTGATGACGATGGTGATGATGCTGATGGTGATTTTGATGATGGTGATGATGAGGGTGATGGAGATGATGATTCCCTGATGATGATTATGTTGAGGGTGATGGTGATGATAATGATTGACAGTTTTTAATGGCCATTTATTTTTTGCCTAGTCAGAAATCACTGCCTGATTCAGCTTAGTTCATAGATAGACATCCTGAACAGCCAGACTCACTCTCAAAGTAAAACGTAATTTTTCAATAAATGTGTGATAGTACAGTCCACTTTTGCTTTCTTTTGTGTTCTGAGAGATGAACAACAGGAGTGGGCCCTCAGCCTCTCCTTCCCGCAAATATCATGTTAGCTACTTAAACATGAAACTGTTTTAGCAGAAGTTCCTTTCTGTAGTTGGTAACTCACCAGCAAGCTGTTCTGTCCTTCTTCACACAAGTGCACAAGAATGTTACTAAAAATTAGTTTATCAGCACATATTAGTTGAGCTACCAGATGGTTCCCCAATCTATAAAATAATTTTAAAAACTAAAAATTCCCCGTGTAACGTATATGCTGATTATTACTGGCAGATGGGGCTCAGTGGATATAAAGTTTCAGTTATAAATTCTAGCGATCTGTTCTACAACACTGTACCTATAGATGACATGGTATTGTGGACTTAAAAAATTGTTAAAAGGGTAGATCTCACATTAAGTGTTCTTACTAACATGTTCACACACACACACACAAAGGAACACAAAGAAACTTTAGGAGGTGATGGGTACGTTTACTTCCTTGATGGTGGTGATGGTATCATAGTGTATGCATATGTCCACTCATACAATTTTATGTATTAAACTCCTGCAGGTTTTATTGTATTTCAGTTGTGTCTCAGTAAAGCTGCTAAAGCAAAAGAAAGAAACATTAGAGTTATTTTTTTGACTGTTAAAAAGAGATAACGATAATCAGGTTAAGTAGAACCTCTTGAATTTTATGTCAAATTAGAAGAACCTGGAAAACTCCAATTCAGGCTGCACACTGCCAACTCTTTTTCTTGAAATACTGGAATATTAAAAACATACATGCAGATCAATTAAACTGATACCTATTTAGAGTAGTATAGTTCTCAGAATTTGTCCAGATTCCTTTCTGCTGGGATTCTTAAAAAGGCAAAAAGAAAACTTGTTCATGAAAACATGATTATATAGTGACTACACATTCTGAACCAGATATATTCTGCACAAAGCACTCTAATTTATTCTTGCTTGTTTTAATCTCCCTGTCAAATTTTCACTCCTCAAATGATGTATCTAAAACATCCTTGGGAATTCCCTGGCGGTCCAGTGGTTAGGACTCCACGTTTCCACTGCAGGGGGCACGGGTTCGATCCCTGGTGAGGGAGCTAAGATCCTGCAAGCTGCATGGTGTGGCCAAAAAAAAAAAAAAAATTAAAAAATCCTTAAGTAAACTTTTTTGTGGCTATCCATTAAGAAAGTTCCTCGTTTATATTACCAATTACCTTTCTCTCTCTGGATCATAATATTGTATGTGACACTTTGAAAATATCAGTGTACACGTATGACTTTCCTTCTAGACTTCAGGTTTTTCCAGATGGCATATACCTCTGATTCATCTTGGTGTATTCAGATGTGAACCCACTGCCAGGATTCACAGTGGACCCTGCCACTGTTTAATGTATTCATGGAAAGTGAGAATTCAGGGATGGGAGATGTTCACAGTGAGATAATTTCTCAACGCCCCGTCTGTTTTTGAGTCAGGCGCCGCATCCTGTGTGTCGTCAGAAAGCATCTTAACAGCTAACCAGTTCTCTTCTGACAGACACCCTCCGCAGCTGTGTAAAAATAAGATGAAATTGCTAAGCAAAGTAAATATTTAATTAAGAAACAGCTAATCAGATTCCCCTTCGCTTTGTTCTGTTTATAGTTAAGCAGCTCCCTTTAATAGAAGACCATTTCCATTAGTATCTTAAAATCCCTTCAACATATTTTCATTTCAGTTTTCTGCTGCATTTTACTGACCTTCATCCCCAAATTGATTCTGGCTGTGTTACTGCTGGAGATACATTATATGTATATAAGACTTTTAAATTCACTTAGAATTCGAAGTCCTATCATCCATCGTCTTATTTAAAAGAAGCCTCTCTGCACAGGTGCACAGGCAGAATTAGAATGAAACTTGCCCTCAGACGATACTTACCGTGGTTTCTCACACACTTTCATTAAAACTTCAGGTACACATAGGCTCCTAAAAGACTAAATGCAATGCATTGCTGCTAATTGAAGAGGAACAATTATGCTTAAAATAAGAAAAAAAAAATCTCTATTTTCAAAATTATAAAATGTAGCCAAACTTTAATTTCATGCCTAGGCCATTTTCCAAAATTATAAAATGTAATCAAACTTTAATTTCATGCCTAAGATTTCCACATTTTTTTTTCAAATAGGATTGCCTTGAGGTATGGAAAAGGACAGCCCATTTCACCCTTGTTGTCTGTACCTTTAGATTTAAAGAAAGTCAGTCACACATTTTCAAATGCAGTACTATAGTATGATGTTAAAAGGCCACCAGATAACATATACTGAAGGTAGTCTTTATTTTTTTTTATTTTTTTATTTCTTTGCGGTACGCGGGCCTCTCACTGCTGCGGCCTCTCCCGTTGCAGAGCACAGGCTCCGGACACGCAGGCTCAGCGGCCATGGCTCACGGGCCCAGCCGCTCCACGGCATGTGGGATCTTCCCGGACCGGGGCACGAACCCGTGTCCCCTGCATCGGCAGGCGGACTCTCAACCACTGCGCCACCAGGGAAGCCCTGGTAGTCTTTATTTTTTAGAGATCTCCAAATTTTGTTTTGAAATAAATAAATCCAGCTTATCCTGGATTGAATTAAGCATGAGAGAGATGTACATAAAATTCAGAATGGTGATTATTTCTGGAGAATAACAGAAAGGAAATGGGGGGGGAGTGGCTGAGAATGGCTCTGTTTCTGATCAATATCCATTGATCATATATTTATATATGTAGATTTATACATAAATATATAATCATCTGAAGCATAATGTCAGATTATTGACATGTAGTACACTTAGATGATTGTGTGCGCGAGTGGGTCCTATATTATTTTTGGTCCTTTCCAGGGGAAGCTCTAAAGAAGAAATATTTACTGTAGGAGCAAAAAAAAAATCCAGAAGAAAAAATAAAACAAACATCTGTACATGGTGGGTGAGATGTCCATGAAAACTGAGACACTCAAAGGTTGGGAATTTCTCTCAAGAAAGAAAAAAAAAAGTTAATTCTACCATTCTCCTTATGGAAGTGACGTAAAAATCATGTGAATTTTAACGTAAAAAAAAATCAAGCTATTTTAACATTAAAATCAAGTTGGATCAAGAAGCTCTATCATCTGTGAATAGTATAGAAAGATGACACAGCTTGTGATGCAGTTAAAAACATATTTTAAGGGAACCCCAAATGGATTTAGCTAGAGATGATTATACAGATGCTCCCCAAATATTTTGAAAATTATAAAACAAACACAGAGGCAAAAGCATGTAGATGCGTCATGACAAAATAAATTCCTGTGAAGCACGTTGCAGCACAAAATTCTAGCTGATTTCGTCAGGACTTGGTTGCTGTTAAGAGCTCAGTTAAAGAACATGAGCTCCTGAGACTTTCTTGGTGGCACAGCAGTTAAGAATCTGCCTGCCCAGGGAGATCAGCTAGGTGGTTTGTGACCACCTAGAGGGGTGGGATAGGGAGGGTGGGAGGGACGGAAACGCAACAGGGAAGAGATATGGGAACATATGTATACGTATAACTGGTTCACTTTGTTATAAAGAAGAAACTAAGACACCATTGTAAAGGAATTATACTCCAATAACGATGTTAAAAAAAAAAAAAAGCATCCGCCTGCCAAGGCAGGGGACACGGGTTCGAGCCCTGGTCCGGGAAGATCCCACATGCCGCGGAATAACTAAGCCCGTGCATCACAACTACTGAGCCTGGGCTCTATAGTCCATGAGCCACGACTACTGAGCCCGTGCACTCTAGAGCCCATGGGCCACAACTGCTGAGCCCACAGGCCTAGAGCCCATGCTGTGCAACAAGAGAAGCCACCACAATGAGAAGCCCAAGCACCGCAACAAAGAGTAGCCCCTGCTCACCGCAACTAGAGAAAGGTCATGATTGATCATGGCTGGTTCCAAGGTCATGATTGGTTCCAAGAGGGGCAGAGTGCAAACGTCGAGGCCACATAAAGTATCCACCCAGAGCACTCACAGCAGCCCAAAGCCACAACTAGAGAAAGCCCGTGCGCAGCAGCAAAGACCCAACGCAACCAAAAATAAAATAAAATAAAATTTAAAAAAAGAACATGAGCTCCTAGTAACACATATCTGTCTTTCAGGCTGACCTAGTGAGGTTAGAGGTTGCTTTTCCCAGCTTCCTCTTAGGAATTCTTAGCATTCTACCTGATACTGCTTAGTTTTCCTGTCTGGTTATTCTTGAGTGTGGCGAATCCCAGCGTTGGTCTCTGCAGGTAGATTGGTTAAAACTCCACTTACAGGTGTTGATGGTGGCCATGCCTGATGCTTCCATTTTTAAACTCTTATGTAAAAAACTCTTAGATAAGAGTTTAAAAATGGAAGCGGGGGAGGGAGGGAGGAAGGACAGGGGGAAGGAAGAAAGGACAGAGGGAAGGGAAGAACAGAAATGTTTGGAAAGGAGAGGAGAGGGGAAAAAATGACAAAAAGAGAAAGGGTTTTATAAAGACAGGGAGGAACCAGGGGCTTCCCTGGTGGCGCAGTGGTTGAGAGTCTGCCTGCCGATGCAGGGGACACAGGTTCATGCCCCGGTCCGGGAAAATCCCACGTGCCGCGGAGCGGCTGGGCCCGTGAGCCATGGCCTCTGAGCCTGCGCGTCCGGAGCCTGTGCTCCGCAATGGGAGAGGCCACAACAGTGAGAGGCCCGCGTACCGCAAAAAAAAAAAAAAAGACAGGGAGGAACCAGAAAAAGACCTTTAAAAAAAAAATGAGCAGATTTCTACAGAACAGTTTTCCAGTATTGAAAAGGATGATTCTTCAATCACTGCCGCCCAAGTTGAAGGGAGCCGAGGCGGTGCCCCTTACCTCTCACCGCATGACAGACCGCCCTCAAGCTGCAGTGTCCTAGTACCATGATGCTTTCCTGTTTCTCATGAGAATGCATGTTCCTTGCTGGTTTCTCTGCTGATCTAGGCTGGTCTCACTCACAAGCTCACATTCAGAGAGATGTTCAGCCCTGGCTGGCCTCCACTGAGGTGCTGGCCTGGCAGAACCTGCCTCTTCTTGGGCTGTTTCATCCTTAAATCCTGGAGCGTGAGCCTCCCCACAAGGTCACGATTGCGTTCCAAGACAGGCAAAGTACAAATGTCAGGGCCACGTATAGCATCCTCCCAGAGTACTCACAGCAGCCCAAAGCCACATTCTGTGGCTCAAGACATCCCCAGGGGCAGCCGTGACTCAAGGTAGCAGCAACAGGAGGATGCCCGGACCTCATGTCTACTGAGCACCTGGAAGGGGAAGCTGTGCTTCAGCTCTCTGTGCACCCCAAGATACAAAGTCACTTGGATTGCGGCTGGGTACCTCTGGGTACATTAGTTCCCCAGGGCTGCTCTTAACCAAATACTACAAGCCCTGGGATCCAGCACAACAGAAATTTGTCTCCCAGTTCTGAAACCTAGGAGTCCAAAAATCAAGGTGTCATCAGGCCTCACTCCTTCTAGAGATTCCAGGGGAGGGTCCTTCCCGCCTCTTCCGGCTTCTGGTGGCCCCTGGATACCCCTGGGCTTGTGGCCCCATCAGTCCGATTTCTGCCGCTGTCTCCACATGGCTTCTGCTCTGTGACTGTATCTCCACATGTCTTTCTCCTATCTTATAAAAAGAGCAGAGGCACCTCCTCCAGGGTGACCTCATCTTACCTATGTAATAACATCTTCAAAGACCGTATTTCCAAATCAGCTCAGACTGTGCAGGATGGGGAGTTGGGGCTTCAGTGTATCTTTTGGGGGGACACAGTTCAACCCCCTTGCATATGTAACCCACCTATTCTAGTACTGTCATTCCACTTTCTATGTTTTAACCCATCTTCTTTGACCTTAGTCTCTTTTTTTAAATTAAATTTTATTTTTTTTAACATCTTTCTTGGAGTATAATTGCTTTACAATGGTGGGTTAGTTTCTGCTGTATAACAAAGTGAATCAGCTATACATAGACATATATCCCAATATACTTTTCTTCAGGGTTTCGTTCTCCCCAGAGAACCTCATTCCATAGAGATACCTTAAGAAAAACACTATTGCTGGCAATCAAGATACAAATATTTGGGACATTACAGAATGAAAGCCTTTTGAGACTTTGGTTTCCTACACTTGAGGTTGACCAGATCTCTGAGTTGATGTGATTGTAAACAAGTAAAATATACATCAAAATTGTCTAAGACACATCCAGGGGCTGACAAGAAAGTTGGGAATGCTCAGAAAAAAAAAAAAAAAAAGACCAGGAAAGGCAGAAGGGGCACAGATACTGACTTCGGTTTTGAGATAATTTGTTGACCTGGTGAACATGACCACCGATATTCTACTGAGTCAGTGTATTGAGGCTTTAAAGAGAAAGACGAGGGACAGGTCAAAATAATTGGTTTCATAGGAAAACACTCCTAATTCTGGTGCACCAAGATATTAGCATAGCATAAAGTGGAAGTTTCCTGGCAAGTGCCAAAATAAATAAGCACAGTAGATAAGAAAGGAGGAGCTTTAGAAATGGGTAATTATCTCTTCTGGAATGAATAAACACTGAACAAGATAGGGAGACATGCCCAATGGATAGTAAAAAAAAAAAAGTATTGTAAAGCTATACTCATTAGCACAGCATCCCATCGTTGCAAGATAGGTCCAAGATACCATAAGATACATGAGTATATTGATGCTGGTTCTATGGCAGAGATGGGGTTGCCACTAATTGTGGAAAGGAGGAATTTTCACTCTTTTGCATGCATACACTATATCACAATAACAACTGCAAGGAAACAAACAGTATTTATTATAAACTCTGAGTATGTTATGGCAAGGAGGGTTATAAGATGTCCAACAAGAAAAAAAAAAAAAAGATGTCCAACAAGAATTCTGCCTCTTGGGACTTCCCTGGTGGTCCAGTGGTTGAGAATCCGTCTCGCAATGCAGGGGGACGACGCCGGTTTGATCTCTGGTCAGGGAACTAAGATCTCACATGCCGCGGGCCAACTAAGCCTGCGTGCCACAGCTAGAGAGCACACGTGCCAGGAACTACAGAGCCCATGCACTCTGGAGCCCATGTGCCACAGCTAGAGAGAATCCCGCGCACCACAACGAAGATAAATAAACAAACATTACAAAAAAAAAAAGAATCGTGCCTCATGGTGGTACACACCCTGTATGATTCAATCCCCTTGAGTGTTAGTGGGACTGTGGATAGGATGGGATTTATTTCCTATGATTAGGCTACTAACTAGCTGGCTTTGAGTTAATCCAAAGAGGAATTAGTGTGGGTGGGCCTGGCCTAATCAGGGGATGAAAGCAGGCGCACTCCTGCAGGGCTCAGGGAAGACAGGAAACACCTGTGATGTACACTTTGGAAGAGGTGGCTTCTAGATGCTGAGCCTCCCTCAGCCAGCAGCTGACAAATGACAGGACCTCAGTCCTACAACCACAAGGAATTAAATACCCAAAACCTCTAGATGAGAATGCAGCCAGGCCAACACCTGGCTTTAATACGTGTGAGTAGAGGACCCAGCTCAGCCCTGGACTCCTATCCCACGGACACTGTGAGATAATCAGTGTGAGTTTAGGCTGCTACCTGTAGAGTTCATTATGCAGCAATAGCAAAGGAATACAGACATCCGTTAGGTTACAAAGATAATAGTTTGGGTGACATTTTAACCTTGAAATGATAAATTACCTTGTGAATGATTCAGAGCAATCGAAAGGGGAAAACCAGCCCTAGTAGGTTGGGAAGTGGAGTAAAAACTTAGAAAATCCCCCAAGTTGCACAGAATGCAGATCTACTCATTTTATCCAAGAGCCTCTATCTCTCAATAGACAGGACCAAGTGGATAAGATGTTTTGCCATTTGAAGGTGTGTTAGCACCGTTTTCAGAAGGACATTTTTATACCCTGCTCAGGCAAAAATCAATAATAAACAAACGTTAGAGACTCACCTTGAAGGTGCCCTGTTCAACTACATGGCGTGGCTTCAATGCGTTCATCCAGTTTCCAGGTCTCAGGGGTGAGCCTCACCTCCAGAAGATTCCCCGTGTGCCCTTTGTAAGAGTCTGCCTTTCTGTCTGAGCCACGTGGTGTTAGTCATTGCCTGAAGTACAGTTCCGCAAAACAGACATTATTCGTCACACTTACGGGCTCAGTCAACTAATGAGTTGGCCTTGGTATTGGGAGAAAAAAAAAACAACTGCAAATTGGAAAATGAAATCCATTTGATGTGGAGTTTTATGCCGAGCGTCTTTACTGAAAAAGTCTGCACCCGACACTGACATTCCATAGAAATGTCAAAACAATGGACAGTTGATGTAATAATCCTTTCTTCAGAATAATCGGTCATCATTTGACAAACTTCTCTCTCTCTTGCTGCTTTCCGCTGGTGCGTCCCGCTGCTACAAGCCTGTTCTCTCTTCCGCAGGGGTCTCCTTAGACCACTGACAGCGGACAGATCTCTGCACCGCACCGAGGATGGAACTGGGCTCCCAGCCATCTGTTATCCAGACCCTCCTCGCAGGCTTCACGGGTGAGTTTATTGTCGATGAAAGAGACCTCACCTAGGGGGAAACACTCTGGGACCACATTTCTATCCAAGAAAAAAACATTGCAACAAGAGAACATAGAATATTGTGATGCTGTGTTTCTCCACAGCTTCTGTAGAAGAAAACTGTTAGCTGTAGAACCAGTTCTGTGTGATTAATACATAACCGGGTGGGGAGTATTCAATTCTGAGACATCATCATCGGATTATAAAAGCTGAGGGAAGTCTGTCTAGCAGAATCGTACATTTGGTCGCTGGTAAGACCCGTCTGAATTGCCTCTGAAAAGCATATCACCAGGATGGGTTTCAACAAAGCACGATCCGTGAATTTTGTTCATGGCATACCATTGGGGTCCCCACCGCCATTTTTTTCATTAATTCTCTTTATTTGCCTTGTATGTGTAAAAAGCGAAGGTGTGTGTCTAGTGAAAGGACGTCTTGGTATTAACACAAGTGGCAAGGTGGAGTTTGCTGTCTAAGGAATCAGTTAAAGCCACGTTTATGATGATCACTATCTGAATCATGCTGGAAAGGAATTGATGCTGCACAGGATTTTCTTTCGTAATCGTCTTTTATAATGGTCAGCTTTCAGTGCTTGTTTAATGTAAGTGTTACAGATATAAATTTTAGTAATCTACCAATTTATCTGTCTTCCAAAAACTTATCAACCTAAGTACATTCCAGTGAACTATATACAGGGATTCTGCCCACAAAGCTTTTGGTTTGAAGAATGGCTTACTTATTACATATATTTTCTAATTGACATGGATGTTTATTTTGTAGTCATACTTGTGTTTTTTTTAACTTAATGGCGTTGTTGTTGAAGGACAGTGTGGTCTGTCGGATGTTGATATGAAGTGATTTGTTAAAGGCAAATGTCTAAAATACACTTTTTGAAAAGAAGAATGGGGTCTTTGGGTAAATGACAGAAAGTACTTGTCGTTGGGCAAGTGGGCGTTTTTACACATTGCAGCAAGGGAGACTGCAAACCATGGGGGCCATGGGCTGTCTCAGTAAGAAGTTGTTACAATTAGCTGTCCTAGGACTTGGATGCTGGTGGGTATTTGGGGACCATCTAAAGAATTGGAGGTTTATCTGGATTGGACATTGTTGGAATGTGGAGATATTTCTATGATAGAGTATGTCAATAATTCTTATCTCCGAGGAGGACAGAAAAGGCTACCTCTGTCATTGGTAAAGAAGCAGCCCCTGAATCCGTCACAAGAGGGGGCAGTTCTGCATTTTGTGATCCGGATCATGTTCCTGGCGTGTCTGTGTGCGGAAGTGATCGTGGGGGGGTCTTTGTCTTAATTTGTCATAATCAAACTGCGGCACCATCACTTACGATGTGAGATACGTATGCCTCATTCCGTGCGTTCTTTAGTTTCTCTACTTTCTCTGTTTCAAAATGTGCAAACATAAATCCCCCTTTTTCCCCTCATCTTTTCATATTTGAGTAAGAGGTGTGTTCATGAGACTGGATCACGCCCATGAAATAATCTTGGTATCTTAAGGTTACCTGTGGCATAGAACATAACTCAACCATGGGAGTGGCAGTCGCATCCCAGTCAAGAGCTTTACTTTCTGTGGACGGAGTGGACTCTGTCCTCCGGTCTTGGGTTTGTCCTTTGGATCCAGTGTGCGGACACGGAAGGCCTCAGGGATGGGTGAAACCATAAACTTCTGGCATCCCGGTCCCTGCAGCCCAGGTGAGACTGAGCCCTCTTCTCTCTGACCTCAACGTGAGGCGAGTAAGGTGTAAACCTTTTTGCTTTCCAGGCTCTGAGCTTTGCAGGACATCTGCTTTTGTGCCTACCCTGCTCACAGGAAGCTGTAGAATGATAAGGGTCCTAAAGAGTGAGAATCTGCCTGTGAGAACCTTGGGCTTCCCCGCTGCTGAGATGGACCCGCGGGAGCCGCAGAGAGAAGACGGTCACGTGTGCTGTGTGCCAGGGATGTGGCTCTTTGCACAACTCCAAGGTGTGATTGGTGCAGTTTTAGCACCTGGGTTTTGAGCATCAGATATCAAGGAATAATATCTTTGTAATTTAGGTAATGAAAATAAATTTTACTTTCTTTTGTAATCATACTTGGTGTCATCAGGACTTTTGACAGCTGTAATGGGCTGAATTGTGCTGCCCCCGCAAATTCCTGTGTTGATTACCAAAATGTGACACAGAGACATGAAATGAGCAAATGCTATTGGAAAGATGACCCCAGTAGACTTGCTGGACACAAGGTTGTCACAAACCATCCATTTGTAAAAACTGCGGTATCTGTGAAGTACAGAAAAAACTGAGGTCTGCCTGGGTGTGTATACACAGACATATCATATCTTCCTCTCTTCCCTTATTTTCTCTACCATCTTTTTCTAATGCGGGATGACTTTATTTCCACGAGTTAAATTCTACTGATCACTAGATGCTCATGTAGAAGAACTGTTTATTGTATGAGAATATACCTGTTTTTTCTGGGGCAGTCTGTTGAGGTTTTTCTAGCTTAAGGTGAACTTTGACTTTCTTTCTGCTTAGCTGTCAGAAAGGTGGGAAGAATTCTGGAAACAGAGGTGTATCTTCCAAGTAGTTGGCTAAGTTGAAGCCAGGCAGTTGATCAAGGTTCTCTCAAGCCAGTGTCTTATCTGGCTGCGTCGACGTTCATAGCGGAGAATCTGGCAAGTGAAAATCAGTGAGCATGTTGGCCCCAAGAAAATGGGTTTTTCAATTCCAAGATCTGTAAAAGCATGATCTGTAAATAGTCAATACAAATAGAAAAGTCAATGGAATGAAGAGAATTGAGAGAGGAGGTTGATTAAAAGGAAGAAATTCAGTAATATAATAATAATAATAATATATATAATAATTATGCTTGTAAAAATAATAATAATGCTTGTATAATAATAAATAATTTATTTAAATTTTATTTAAATATTTAATTAAATAAATAATTAAATTGTAAATAATAAAAATAATAATAATAATAATTATGCTTGTAAAAATCTGTAGAATTCAGGAAAGCACAGATCACTGAGGACCTGTAAGTGGCAGCCCATTCACAGGTCCAAATAACTGAGATGTTTTTTGACAGCTACACTGAATGATAATTTTAGGCTTATCTGTGTGTCCAAGTCCTGATAATATTTTCCAACCATCCCTTTTATTATTCTCAAAATGGCTTTTTCTTTAAAAATCATAATATTAGACAATGTTAGAACAGCAATTAAATTTAGAGATGCTTTGCAACCAAAGTGTCTATGTTATACATGTTTTTGGAGCAGAAGATATGAAGCCGTTAAGTATGGCCGATATAGAAAAAAAAATCCAGCCGTTTTCTTTCCAAAGCCTGTATCATTTCTACACACATTTTAGTTAAATGAATACCTTTTCTTTCATTACTCTAGAAATCCTTAACCCAGTTTGTATTACTGTTACCGTTTTACCAGCAAACATCAAGTTTAAGATGATGGCCTTCCAAAGCATTACTTACCAGTATGTGACTTCCGTGATGGACGATTCTTTTTTTTTTTTGCGGAGCACAGGCTCCGGACGCGCAGGCTCAGCGGCCATGGCTCACGGGCCCAGCAGCTCCGCGGCATGTGGGATCTTCCCGGACCGGGGCACGAACCCGTGTCCCCTGCATCGGCAGGCGGACTCGCAACCCCTGTGCCACCACGGAAACCCGGATGATTTTTTTAATATGTATTTTTAAGTAGCCTTACAAGGTATCAAATTCAAAAGAACGAAAGACCACCAGATCCACCACAGCCCAGTAGCAAACAGCATCATCTGTTGTTTGGATCGACTTGTCACAGGTCGTACGTTACATGCTTCCTATACAAGCAAATACATGGAGCGTGTATTTATGAGTAAAAATAGAGACACAGATGTGTTTGCGTCACTGTGTCTGTTTTCCTGGAGCTCATCCCATTTTACTAGAGGTTGGAACAATGTTTCTCCTCCATCTTGTCGGATTAATATAAAGTGTTCCGATTGGTCCAACTCCCACTAGTTGGGAGAGGTTGGAACAGTGTTTCTCTTCCATCTTGTCGGATTAATATGAAGTGTTCTGATTGGTCCAACTCCCACTAGTTGGCAGAAAACCTAGACAATGTCTGTGACATTTAAATTGATAAGTAATGTGTCCTGGTCTCTTTCAGGACCCGGACTTACCCGTCTCTTTGTGGTGAGTCAGTAATCTTTCCTGGATTTTGCCAGATATCCGCTCTGTGAGGTCAGATGGCAGGGGAACCAGTGTAGGGGAGCAAAACCGGCCACCCTAAAACATCTCTGTGCCATGTGGATTATTTCTAGCTGAGAACAATCAAGGCCCCATCAAAACTCAGGAAGAAACGTGGACCTTCCCCCAACTGCCTGAAGAATGTAGACAGAGGACCTGCCCCAGGAAGGGAGCCGTCACCCTGGATAACTGTACTGTGAACGGGGTGTGCTGGTGGGGAGGAACCCAGCAAGGTCGGCCTGTTACAATCCCTCTCTGTGTCCCCCTGTCTCTGCAGGCCCAGCAAACACTTGTTTACAAACACTTGCTTCTCCGTCTCCATGGGAACTGCCTTCCTCCCCTTTGAGGTCCCAAATCACTATCCCAACAGGCTCTTTTGTCTTAACTGAAGATGGTATTTAAGGGGAGGGGTTCAGTCATCTTGGTGAGTGACTCAGTTTTCCCGGGTCTCTCCCATGTGTACGTGTGATTAATTAAACGTTGTGTGATTTTCTCCCGTTCATCTGTCTCATGTCCATTTCATTCTTAGACCAGCCAGAGGAGCCTGGAAGGGTAGAGGGAAATGTCCTCCTCTCGTCTGTACTGTCATGAGGCAGCTGGGGAGACTTCAAATCACAGGCAGCACCTGTTGCTGCAATTCCTGGGCTTACGAGATGTGTTCTGTGTTGCCTCTGGTTCAAGGAGTGTGGCCGTATCCCTGTGCTTCACTGACCCTCTTTCTACTTTGCTTTCCTGTCATTAGCAGCTTGTAAAAATCATATTCTTCTCTCAGAGGTGGCCTTTCCCTGTCAACGCTCTCCAGAACCGTCACCATGCATGAGAGAAAAGAAGTTAGGTTATTGAAAAAGATGAGGACTTCCCTGGTGGCGCAGTGGTTAAGAATCCGCCTGCCGATGCAGGGGGCATGGGTTCGAGCCCTGGCCCGGGAAGATCCCACATGCCGCAGAACAGCTAAGCCCGTGCGTCACAACTACTGAGCCTGCGCTCTAGAGCCCGCGAGCCATAACTACTGAGCCTGCGTGCTGCAACTACTGAAGCCCGCGTGCCTAGAGCCCATGCTCTGCAACAAGAGAAACCACTGCAATGAGAATGCCATGCACCGCAACAAAGAGTAGCCCCTGCTCGCCGCAACTAGAGAAAGCCCGCATGCAGCAACGAAGACCCAACGCAGCCAAAAATAAATAAATAAATTTATGAAAAGAAAAGAAAAAGAATTGATTCATTGCAGACTATATGTATCCCCCAATTACTTAAACCATGTTCATTAGGCTGTGTTCTTCTCCTTTAGAAGAATATGTAATATATTTGGAAATGGGTGTTCTAAGATTTAAATACTTGCAACATTCTTCTTTTCCAGAAAGGTAACAAGAATCATTTTTCAGAGAAATTCAGTTGCTAATGATAAGATGATTTATCTTACGTGAAAGACACAGTGGAAGTCCAAACTCTCAATAACTTTGTTAAGTACGAGGAAAAATATGTTTGGGGAATTTCAGTAACATCAGAAGGAACTATTTCATCCTGTACTGAACATTTATTTTCTCCCCACTATCGAAACGTGAAATGGAGACTCATCTATCACGGATAATCATTTTTAAGAACTTGCTTGATCTCTGTCAATGTAATGTTACCTGGAATTACCAGAGTATTTTAAAACTATGGGGATTTTAAAACATGTTAGAATTGGTTTTATTTTTCTGGTTTATGGTCTCCTTTGGGTTCAGGCTCCTGTGAATCACCACAACTGGCTTAATCGTATCCGACAGATGCAATCTTCATTACACTGAGAGAGAAAACCGAATCCTCTGGGCAGCATGTGGAGATTTAAGTATTTAGTAAAAAATGGCACTGCAGGGGGCTTCCCTGGTGGCGCAGTGGTTGAGAGTCCGCCTGCCGATGCAGGGGACACGGGTTCGTGCCCCGGTCTGGGAAGATCCCACATGCCGCGGAGCGGCAGGGCCCGTGAGCCATGGCCGCTGAGCCTGTGTGTCCGGAGCCTGTGCTCCGCAGCGGGAGAGGCCGCAACAGTGAGAGGCCCGCGTACAGAAGAAAAAAAAAAAAGATTTAAAAAAAAAAAGAAAAAAATGGCACTGCATAGTGAGCTAGGGTTCACTGTACTTTGGTATGTAATAAAACAAATCTGAATTCCTGTTAAATTCCTCATTCCAGTGACATTATAGTGAAATGAGAACGAAATATTATACAGAAAGAAAGTGGATAAACTGTAGCTACACAAAACTAAGCTGGTGGGTCTTAACACCTTAATATATAGCTGTAAAAAAAATCCTCAGAAAGTTTCTCTAACCCATGATTCCATTTTTTTTAGTTTCAACACAAAACCAAGTGACATCAATAATTGTTTATATTAGCAGTATATAACTTTATAAGATTAAACTTAAATGAAGGGAATGTTCCGTAAAAATTCAAGCTATCAATTACTTAGGGAAATAACTTGTAGATTGATCCAAGTTCTTGGTAATATTCTCGTTGTTTCTTTGGCTTGTAGGCCGATAATTATTATACTGCTAAAAATGAATGAATACATGAATGGATGGATGGATGTGTGGATGGATGGATGGGTGGATGGGTGGGTGGATGGATGGTTGGGTGAATGGATGGATGGATGGGTGGATGGATGGATGGGTGAATGGATGGATGGGTGGATGGGTGGATGGGTGGATGGATGGATGGGTGGATGGATGGGTGGATGGGTGGGTGGGTGAATGGATGGATGGCTGGGTGAATGGATGGATGGGTGGATGGGTGGATGGATGGATGGGTGGATGGGTGGATGGGTGGGTGGATGGGTGGGTGGATGGGTGGGTGGATGGGTGGGTGGATGGGTGGATGGGTGGATGGATGGATGGATGGATGGGTGGATGGATGGGTGATTGGATGGATGGGTGGGTGGGTGGGTAGATGGATGAATGGATGGATGGATGGATGGATGCGTGGGTGGATGGATGGGTGGATGGATGGATGGATGGATGGGTGGATAAAAGAAAATAAAACATAGATCAGTGATATCAGTGAACTATGATTATTCTACCTCTTTACACCTGAGTTGCTGAAAGAAAATCACTAGCAGGGTAGATTTTATGTGCATGAACATGTTTCATCCCAACACATGTAGTCAGGTATCCAAAGGGAATGGTTTAGTACTAGTAAGGGCTGCCACATACATGGCCACAGTGGAGTGACTTTTTATGTTACTACTTCATTTTGCTAAGTGCTGCTGCCTGGGGCATCACGTGGAATGCAGTGGCTGTCCTTTGCGCTGGCCCTGCTGTGAAGCCCCAGTTGGGTAAAGGATTTTAAATGGCTAATTCCCACCAACACTTTATTTCACTGATTTTTTCTGATGGCTTCTGAATGTAATTTTTTAAATCCTTCACATGGAGCAATCAGATGTAGTGTCTAAGTACGTTGGTTTATAAAAGGAAACGGGTTTGTTTGATGAAAGAAAAGGACAAAGAAGGAAGTTGAGTGACACACAGGTATGAACTCTGTCATCTCATCACCTGCTCAGAATATCCGAAGACGCTATTCTCAGGGCTGGGGGCTCTCTCTGTGCCGGGGGATGAACTGCAGGGGAAGCATCCTTGGTGGCAGCACACAGGCAAGAGCTCTGAATCATTGGCTGTCTTCAGCCTCAGATGCTTTTCTGACAGGACCAGTATGATGATGAGCCCACACTCTGTGTCTTGTCTTAAGAAGGGAAAAAATGCTCCATCATGGCTGGATATTCACGTCTAACTTCTCATGCCTCCTTACGTTCTTGAGAGCGTGGCCTCATTCTAACTGCTTGGTCTCGCCCAAGATCGTGGTATTTCAGCTCATGGTTTCATGCTCATTAGATTTGTGTTTTATTCATTGTGATGGTCAAGAAGCCCAGGGTCCTGTGGTAGGCAGGATTGTAATACAGTCCCTCACGACCTACATCTCTGTAGAAGTCTTTCCCCTTGAGAGTGGCAAGGTATGAGAATATGGTGATGAGCTCTCACTCCCATGATGAGACGATGTTAGAAAGCACAGTTGACTTCAACAGAGATTATCCTTGGTGGGCCTGACCTGATCAGGTTAGACTCTCAAAAGCACAGCATCCTTCTCTGCAAGAGAGATTCAAAGCATGAAAGGAATTCCACCAGAGAGAGATTCTACATGGCTGGCTGTGAAGTTTGGACAGAACCACATGACAAGGAATGCAGGTGGCCTCTGGGGGCTAAGCACAGCCCCTTGAGGAAAGCCAGCAAGGAGATGAGGACCTGATTCCTACAACCACAAGGAACTGAATGACTGAAGCTTGGAAAAGGACTCTCAGCTCAAGAAGAGAACAGGTCAACACCTTAATTACAGTCTTGTGAGATCTGAGCAGAAGACACTCATACGCTATGCCGGAATTATGACTTACACAACTGTGAGCTAGGACCTGGGGCTTGTTTCAAGCCACTACATTTGTGGTAATATTTTTTTTATATTTATTTATTTATTTGGCTGCGCTGGGTCTTAGTTGCAGCACATGGGATCTTTAGTTGCGGCATGTGAACTCTTAGTTGCGACATGCATATGGGATCTAGTTCACTGACCTGGGATGGAATCTGGGCCCGCTGCGTTGGGAGCATAGATCCTTAACCCCTGGACCACAAAGGAAGTTCCTGTGGTAATTTATGATGCAGTAATAAAAGAATGAATGCAGGGCCTAATCATGATTGTATCAGGAATGCTTAGGGGAAACCTTAGCCGTAATAAGAAAAAAAGCATGCTGTGACAATGTATTTATGATCACTACAAGATCCTTTTAATTTATTTTTTAAACAGCAGTTTCCACATTAAGATTCTCAGGTCTTCTTTTCAAAAGTGAGATTAATGTCCCCTGCTCTCTTGGGAAATTCCTCATTCTCACATAACATTTTTGTTTCTTTTTCAGATCCAAAATGCTATGTAGCCAAAAACAGATTTATGAAATACTTATAACTGGTTTACATTTCATTAGAAATTTGGAAACCTGATCCTGTTGACAGGTTATTTTTTAAATTGAAACTCTGCCATAGATGTGTAACAATGACATTGTGCTATCGAGAAATATAAAAATGTACACTCTCCCTTTCTGTAAGATTATTTCACCTGCAGCATCACAGAGAATGAGATTATATTATAAATGTTAATGATTCTTTGTCCTTTTTTTTCCCAGAAGCTTAGCATATATATCACAGGGTATTGATTTTTTAGCATGATTCTTTCAAGTGAGATTATTGTATTGTCAGAATGAACTCAGTAATTGATGAAGAGTAGGGTTAAAATGATTTATTCTTGAATATTCACCATATGCATGATAACTCAGGGGAATATACATCTTTAAATTACATGTGCATGTGTTTCTGGTAGGATATGTTACAGAGAATGTACATTATACTTTAGGTAGCAGTCTTTCCAGTTAGAGAAAAATCATCCTATTGCTGTCAATGATGACCGATCCATTTGGCTCATGTGTATATGCTCGAGAAATATCCAAACCAGGTAATTATTGAGAACTGTGAATTGGAGGACTTCCAATTGTGTATTTTAGCCTTCTCAAAGAATTTGTAATTAAGACCAATATCTGTTATTTTTAAAATGCGACCGATGGGCTTCCCTGGTGGCGCAGTTGTTGAGAGTCCGCCTGCCGATGCAGGGGACGTGGGTTCGTGCCCTGGTCCGGGAAGATCCCACATGCCGCGGAGCGGCTGGGGCCGTGAGCCATGGCCGCTGAGCCTGCGCGTCCGGAGCCTGTGCTCCGCAACGGGAGAGGCCACAACAGTGAGAGGCCCCCGTACCGTAAAAAAAAAAAAAAAAAAAAAAAAAAAAATGCGACCGATGACAAGTTATATAGATAAAGAGCTATAGTTCTTACAGCTGTGATTTAAAGATATAATAATTTCTAAGACATGGTGATTAATAAGGTTGACCAGATGGCTGAAAAGAATGTAGGGTTTGGGTTGATGGGCTTCTCTATTTCTCATCTCTTTCTGGAATACTTCACCTTGGAGGGAGCACCAAGTGAGGGATTTTGTTCCTCTCGCTCTCACTTTGTTGGAATTCCAGTGAGCACAAAAGAAATAGTGGCCTGAACTGCTTCCAATTTACCATATAAGAGAACGCTATCTCACGTTCAAAGGGATGGAATAATGCAGCTCAAAATAGATGGTCGTCACAGAGTAAACAAACTGTGTGGTCAGAGGGGCTGTGAAGGTTGTAGGAAAAGAGAAATAGCCACGTGGGTGGGAGGAGCTGGGGTCCATGGAAGGCTGTTGGGATGATAGATGTCTCCAGAAATGGCGGTACCATGAGTGTGGACAACTGATGCAGGTTAACCTAGAACACCATGTGCCCAGAAAACAACAGAATTCTTCAGGTAGATCTTTTTGGAGAAGCTATGACTTGACATGTACTTCCAAGGAGAGAGGATGAAGAGTCTTCTATTCTGGAAACTATGCAAATTGAATTGGAATTCACCAAGGTGACATTCAGTGAAAGCCTGGTGGGACACGGTATCAGTTTGATGAGACAACTATGGCGATTTCGTCTTCTTCCCTCCAGTCACGTTTCCTGATGTGATGTGCCCTTCTCCAGTCAGTTTTATAAATCCAGGCCCATTCTCTGAATTTAAGAAGAGGTCATTAATCCACAGAATACAAGGTGCAGAAAAGTCAATTCGTGGCTATCGAGTTTCACGTTCCTGGAATAGCCAAATGGGTTGAATGAATACAGGTCAAAAAGTGAATATTTTTTCACTTTTCAGTGGAATAAAGATTCCAAAGGCTACAGGAAGTTTGAGGGGCCATCAGGAAAGCTGAAACATTGACCTTTGTGGTCAGGAGCGTTGCTCTGGGCCCTCCAAACCAAATCAGTTCTTTCTTGTCCTGTCTCCAGATCTAGCTCATGGGAAATTCTGACCTCCTAGAGTTCCTTGTTGCCACAGCCCTTGGAAATATAACAGTAGCTATGGCATATCTAGGCAGAGGGATCCACTGGTTCTTTGGAATGGACTCTGACCCAGCATGGCGCAAGCTGGTAGCAATGGTTCCACCCACTGGGAGCACATGGAAAGAGGCAGGGGATGAGTTTAAGCCAAAGGGACTAAAAAAAAAAAAAAACCCACAGCAGAGCCCAGCACAGCCCCACCCCTGAAGACCAGATGGGAATTGGCATCTATCAAGTAGTGACGTCTGGGCAGAAGCTAACGCCAAACACAAGTTGGACCTTCTTTGTCTACCCTCCCCCTCCTCCACAACCATCAGTTAAAACCCTAAACAACCTGGTTAGTGCAAGAGCGTGAATCAACAAAATTACATTTCCAGCCTTGGTGAAGTGGAGGCTAAAAACCAAAATTCAGTTGTTACGGAAAAAAAAAGTGTATCTTTTTTGCACGGGAGTTTTAGTTGTGCAGCTGGTACCCAATGATATCAACAGTCTCTTCAAACTCTTCCTTCTCTGAATAGTTTTGTGGGTTTTTGCTTTTGTTTTGTTTTGTTTTTGGCATGCTACAACAGAAGCTTTGTTCAGTTCCTTCAAAAACATTGGCAAAATAAATTTCAGTTACAAATTCACAGATACACACTTCAAAGTGTAAAGTTGTATATAACAAAAAAATACAGGTAATATTTATAACAATAACTTACAGATACCAACGAGCGATAAACTACAGTTTCACAAAGGATTAAATAGTGTTTTGATTATTTTAAAGTCAGATGTCACTAACTGCCCCCCCCCCGTTTGTTTCCATACATGGGGACTGGTGTTGGTATTAGATTCTTTTACAAAATGGTCATTTTCAAGTTGCTGACCTGTAGGAAAACGAGTCATAGATTGACGGGAGAAACCTTTATAAATAGTAGCATGCAAACGACTGACAAAATTAATGACCAAGACGATGTTGAATCTACCCTTGGCATTTCGTTAGAAAGCAGTGCTTGGAGCTCCCCCTCTGCTGTCTCTAATACTCTCCTGGGAATTAGATATTGATTCCAACTGCCAATGGCCAGGCTACTGCGTGTCCTTCCCCACAAAATGAGAAACATATCCAGTCAGAATTCATCCCGAAGCCAAATCCAAAGGAAAACGTCGTATTTACATAAGGTCTCTGAAGGAGGAAAATTAGTCTAATTAGAAATGAAAAGACAAAGGTAACTTTTGAAAGTAAATCACGTTGGTAAGGCATCTAATATAATTTGTCTCACTTGTTTTTTTTTTTTTGAGAATGTCCTGTTTCTGAAGGAAAATAAAGGCCAGCATTATAGGGGCATTGGGCAGCCTTCTTCCTACCACCTGTGACGGGGAGGGCGCTCACGCCTGCAGAACAGAGCACGGCATGGGCAGTGGAAGAGAGAAATATAGAAAACAGTGCGCGCGTTTCATAATCACTCCCTCACCACAGGGAAGATGACAACCTTTATTGTATTCTTGCGTTTCATTCCTTCGGTCACGAGTATATATTAACGTTCTGTGACGTGTAAGGGTTTTCCTGGATGCTAAGAACATAGCATTGAAACACGTGATCCCTGCCCTCAGATATTTCAAATTCTACTCCTTGGGTAAACACCTAAGGGATGCAGGCCATCCATACTCCATCCATGCTCGAAGACAGCTGTGCACAGTGTGCAGTGAAACGTGGGGTCCATGCTGGCAAAGACCGTCTTGGAGAAACCAGGGAGCTTAAAAGAAAAGAGGGCGTTTGCCCTGAAAGCTTTTTCTGTTTTTGCATTGTTTTGTCTTTTGTCCACACCTGGTGAGCTCATTCAAGGAAGGGGCAGGCAGACATGAATAAATGTATGAACACCTGGCAACATGTTCATTCTTCCCCTTGTGTCTTCCACACTCACTGCACTGCTGATGAGTTTTCGCTGCCAGAACTGTCTTCCCCGGAGTTTAACACAAATCACGGTTATGACGCTTTCCTAGAGAACTCGGGCTGCTGTCACAAAATAGCACAGACCGGGCGGCTTCAAGGGCAGAAGTGTATTTTGTCACAGTTCTGGCAGCTGGAAGTCTGAGATCGGGGGCCAGCAGAGTCAGGCTCTGGTGAGATTTCTCTTCCTAACCTGCAGGCAGCTGCCTTTTTGCTGTGTCCTCACGTGGCAGAGAGACAAAGAGAGAGCAAGCTTTCTGGTATTTTTTCTTATAAGGACACTAATCTTATTGTCAGGTCCCCACCCTCATGACCTTACCTAACCCTAATCACCTCCCAAATGCCCTTTCTCCAAATACCATTCCCTTGGGGGTTAAAGGTTCAACCTATGATCCATAGCCATGCTGAGGACACTTCAACTTGAATCTGTGAAACTTTTTACAAATTAAAAACAAGCCAACCTTTGATCATGATAGTGTATTATTGGGGAAAAGGATAACTTTTGGCCAACTAACTTTATGCTGATAAAAGGAACATCAAGAGGGAAAAGATATGGGGATATATGTGTATGTATAGCTGATTCACTCTGTTGTAAAGCAGAAACTAACACACCATTGTAAAGCAATGATACCCCAATAAAGATGTAAAAAAAAAAAAGAACATCAATTAAAAGGTTCAATAGAATGGATAAACAGCAAGGTCCTACTGTATAGCACAGAGAACTATATTCAATATCCTGTAATAAACCACAGTGGAAGAGACTCTGGGAAAGAACATATATGTATGTATAACTAGCTCACTTTGCTGTACGGCAGAAATTAACACAACACTGTAAACCAACTATACTTCAGTAAAATAAATTTAAAAATTAAAAAAGGATAACATTAAAGTTTCAGACATGTATAAGATATTCAGACTACATATTTACAGGAAAGATTCATCTAAAAGTACCTACAAAAATTAATTTGAAAGAAGCAAATGTTAGCTTATTTCTCCTCCAGCCGAAGGGTGTGTCTGTCTAAAGCTCTCTCATGCCAAGTGGTACCATCTATAGACAGGAACAATGCAGAGATTGAGATTTTGATGCCAAATCCCACTATCTCAGGAGATAATATCTTTTATTCTGTCTATGTCAGTCAATGACACCAATAGGAATCAAATTTCTGTGACTAACATACCCCCCAAAATTCCAGATGATGGTTTTAATTTCATTTTCTAGTGGTACTTCCTAGAGAAACACATCTACATAAAGAGAGAGAAGAGAAGTGAGCCTTCTTTCCTGACAAGGGGAGAATCTCCCATTCAGTGTATTTGAAAGATGCTCGTTGTATGTCAGTAAGAAATGATGTGTTTAAAATCTGCCAACGACCTTGCAGCTCTGAGAGCCCGAAATGCTACTTACTATGTCACAGCATTTAGACCCACTTCAGTATTTTCACAAGACACAACCTCACCTGTGTTTTTGGCGTTGGAGTTGGTGGCGTGCTGGGGCCAACCCATCCTGGCTTGAGAGAGCTGATTACATTTTCAAGAATGTTGTGAGCTGCGTGATGTCATGTAGGTAGCTTAAAATTGTCAGCGAAGGGGATATGTACATCAGATAACTTGGGGGCGGCTACAGATCAGACCTTTTCCCCGTAGGCAGTTGCTAAATATTTACCAGCACCGTAAAAGCCCATATATTTGACTTATTACCTGGATGTTAAAAAAACCAAGTCAATCACTTCGCATTTGGTTATCGATGACTGGTTTTCTTCTATCTGTAAGGACTAGAATTTCCATCTAGCACTGGTTCTGCAGGTAGGATTGACATGTTTCATTTGGGACTTCCCTGGGTAAGACTCCATGCTCCCGGTGCAGGGGGCCCAGGTTCGATCCCTCGTCGGGGAACTAGATCCCACATGCATGGGGCAACCAAGAATCCCACGTGCCGCAACTAAAGCCCAGTGCCGCAACTAAAGCCCAGTGCCGCCAAAAGTAAGTAATAACTAACTAGATAGAACAGAAATAGATTTTTTATTAAAAAAGATGTTTAATTTGATCCAGTAGTGCACTTTGGAGTAATATAAACACTATCTACTTCCTGTATAGAGAAGATGATTTTGATTCCTCTCTCCCTACTCCTCTCCATCAAGGGCAACTATAAGCCCTGGAAATGGTGCAAGAAACAACCAAAGGAGAAGTCTGAAAGGCAAAAAGCAGAAGGCAGAGTGGTTTAGGATCTCAACACTGGGGGAACGACATAGCAGCAGGTGTCTTTGGATGCCCTGCTCAACAGAAGAAGAATACGCAGACCTGGAACCGCCATCCTTGCAACAGAGGATGATGCCTCAGGTAACCATGCTTTTCTACCTGAGTCCAACACCGCCAGAAAAGGAGATTGATGCGGAGTCCTACCAACAATACATGGCTGGGGGGTAGCATCCTCCTACCCTGCTAGCCCTGACACCCAAAGACACCAGAGTCAAATTCTCCCCAAAGTGATTGGTAGGTTTTAATACAATTCGCATCAGAATCCCACCGAGGTTTTTTGTGTAGTCATAGACAAGCTTATTATAAAATTTATATGGAAAGACAAAGGCCCTAGAATAGTTGAAAGCATTTGATGAAAAAGAAGCATAAAGTAAGACATGTCATATTTCCATGGTAATCAAGACAGTGTGGCATATTGGTGGAGGGGCACACAGAGCTCCGTGGAGCACAACAGTGAACTCAGAAAAAGACACACACAACCCACAAGTCAACTGATTTTTGATACGGTTGCAAAAGCAATTTAACGGAGGAAAGGTAGCTTTTCAACAAATGTTGGCGCAGTTGGACGTCCGTCCACAGGTAACAAACACAAAACCTCAACCACAAATCTTGAACAAAAATTACTTCAAAGTTGATCATAGACTCAAATGTGTAAGTGTTATTTTTTAAGAAAAATACAGGAAAACAATTTTGGAATCAAGGGCTAGGCTCAGGGTTGTGAGAGCTGATCCCCAAAGCATAAAAACGTGACGCACTGAGAGACAAACTGATAAGGGAACCTCCTGAAAATTAGAAACATTTGCTACTTGAAAGCTCGTGTGAAGACAGTGAAAAGACAGAGTACCTCCTGGGAGAAAATATTTGCCAACTCCACATCCAATACAGGACTGTTATCCAGAGTACATAAAGAATGCACAAGACGCAACAATGAAAACAACAAACAAATCCACAGTGAAGAGGCCGAGCATTTTGGGGTCAGTGAACCTGCTCTGTGTGATACCGTAATGGTGGATGCATGTCATTATACATTTGCCCAAAGGCACAGAATGAACACGACCGAGAGTGAACCTGAATGTAAACCATGGAGTTTGGGCGCCCCGCTGATGTGTCTATGAAGTGTGTGGATGGAGAATGTTACCTGCCATATTGGTAAGCAAAGGATGTTGATGCCTTTAAGCCCTCAATCACTGAAGGTGCTCCCAGCGGTGCCCCCTGAGGGGATTCAGGATGGAGATAAACAGGATACTGGCCCCAGGTAGCTGAGGTGCACATCAAAGGAATGACTTTTCACTGAGCCCAGACTCCTGCATCTTCCCATACACAGAAAAGTACTAAGTTCATTAACTTGAGATGCCTGGTTTTCTTCAATGAACAGTAATCTTTTGATGTTCTACCTGGTTTTTGTTGCAAAAACCCCTGCGCCTCCCCTACCTCTTGGGAACAGAGCTGAGAGGCTGCCTCTTGGGCTTAAGTGCTCAGGAAATCTGCCCAATAAAACATAATTCTCCACTTTTAGGTTGTGCATTTTTCCAGCGGACAGTAGGTTGATCAGTTGTAACAGATGCAGCACATTAGTGCAGGATACTAATTATCGGGGGGACCACGGGTATCGGGAGAGGATATGGGAAATGGCTGTACTTTCTGCACAAGTTTTCTGTAACCGTAATGCTGCTCTGAAGAATAAAGTCTATTCATTTTTTTTAAAGAGTAAGACAATCCATTGTGACAGCTAGGTGTCCCTCACGTCACCATGAACGTGGGGAATATTCCTCCAGATGTGGCATTTGGAAAATGCTGCCTTCAACCAAAGGCAGCTCCTGGGGAGGTACCTTCATTCTGCTGACTGACACGTCGGGGAGGGCTCGCCCATCGGAGGCCTCACATCAGACCACGGGATGCTTCTGATGGGCCCCTGACCCTGAGGAGGTCGGAATCACTGTAGCGCAGGCGTGGCTCTGGGTCAGCCACAGCGGGGCCCTTGACTCTGCTCACCTTCTGTGAATCCCTTTTCTCATCGTGCCATCTCCCTGACAACCAGGAGGGCAGAGGACCACGGAGATGTTGTACGAGGCTCATCTCGGGAGGGGAGACCGTTCAGGCCTCTCTACACCTAGCAAGCAACCTGATAGCATCTGCTTTCCCTGCCTGGTTTACCTTTGGCAAATTCTGTTGTGTGTGAATTTAGTTGTTCCTGGAACGCTAAGTGTACAGCTAAACTTTGCATCTGGAAAGACAAATGGAAATCCTTGATCCTGGCCATTCTGGCCCCCAAGCCCTTAAGAGTTTAATGACAAACCAAGGGACTGGTGTCTTCACTTGCCTCGAACTTTCCTTCTTGAAGGAAATGGATTGCAATATGCATTACATTACTCCAAATAAACCGCTGGTGGCAAGAGGCACACTGAGTTTAAAATAAGGCTTGCAGTATACAGGGCTGTTTGAAAGACATGAGGCATACAAATTAATGTGAAAAAATACATACACATTTGGTTGAATGTGTACGGCCCCGGGCGTCCCCGGGAGTCCCGACCAGCAGGACAAATCCTTGTGAGTCCGAGGAGGAACCTGTGGGGGTTGAAAAAAGGGGGAAGGGCAGGAGACGCGAAAGAATGGAGGCAAGACAGAATCCTGATCAAGCCTCAAACTTTTATTGCTGCGGTAGCTGTATTTATACACTGCAGAGAAAGGGGGGCGGGATTCAGAATGAGGGAAGTACTTGGCTAATCATCATTGGTGCTGCGTGCGCGGGCTTTCATTTTAGGCGCGAACTTCTATCTCATAAATCAGGAAGAGAAGCAGGGTGTCGGCCATCTTCTAATGGCGAAAACTTCTTGGCTCCCAACATTTCCTCCCTTTTTATTTCTTTTAAGGAGGTGGGCATTAACCGAGTGAGGGAGTAGTGACCTGAATCCTCCCGTGGACAAGGTATGTGTGTCCACACTCATCGGCTCTTGGTATCTTTTGGGGAGGAGAGGCAGAGCCAAAGATAATCTTAGCTACTAAAAGCCAAAAACAATGTTTAGATACCAACCTCTATCATAATTCAGGTATACTCACAGGGAATAACAGAGATTACCTTGTATATACATATATACACGTTTTCCCTTGTGCATGCTTTGCTGCCACACTCAACTCGGTACCCATACCCTCCATCAAAGAGGGGGGTAGGCATGTCTCTGTTTCATGCCGCTCCAGTGGAGGGGCAGCCAGAATCATCCTTTGGTTCTGCTTCTGTAATGGCGAGGCGATGGTAATGTATGAGGTTAAATTTTGAGGTAAGTGGGGAGTGCTTTCAGCCTGTCCAACAACCAGCAAAGATGACAGGATCAGGGTCACAACGGATAGCTCATGTCGTCTCTGCCGCTCTTTCAATATTAGGAGGGTCTCCATCTTCTTCTGAAAAAGAAAAAGAAATACAATCTCAGGGAAAAGGGCCCTGGATAAAATTTATTACTTTATAGAACTTATAGGTTTAATAAGGCGCTCAGGCAACCAGCGTGCTCCACCTTCTTTGGTATTATATACACATGCGGATCCCCTCCCCCAGATGAGGAGTGGATCGGGTCCATGCCATTTAAAGGTCAAAGGGTCTTTCCACATAACTTGTGCATATTGATTTTTAGTTTCTTGATGCCAAAGGCGATCGGCGGCAGATCTACCATTATTATCTAATTGTAAAAAATTAATTACAAACAGGGCATGACTAAGAATATTTTTGGGGGAATTTTTTGTAGCAGTTAAATCATTATTTTTAAGCTTGGAAATGGTATTTTTAAGGGTTTGATGGGCTCTTTCTACTATGCCTTGACCCTGGGGGTTATATGGAATTCCCGTAAGATGTTTTATTTGAAGCCGGGTGCAAAAATCTTGGAAAGCCTGGGAGGTATACCCAGGCCCATTATCTGTTTTAATTATTTGAGGCTTGCCTAAAACTGTAAAACATTGGAGCACATGTGAAATAATGTTTTTTGTGGCTTCTCCTCCCTGAAGGGAGGCATATATAAAGCCGCTAAAGGTATCAATGGACACATGAATAAATTTTAATTTTCCAAATTTAGCAAGATGGGTAACATCCATCTGCCAGATTTCATTAGGTAATAGACCTCTTGGGTTTACCCCAAGATGTGGAAGAGGTAAAAATGTAACGCACCCTGGACAATTTTTTACAATTTGTCTTGATTGTTCTCGAGTAAGCTTAAACATTAAGCGAAGAGTATGTGCATTAACATGATGTAGCTGATGAAATTGAGTAGCTTGAGAAACAGAATCAGAGGTTACGGTGCACATCAGGCGGGCATTTTTATCAGCTAAATCATTGCCCTGAGAGAGGGGTCCAGGAAGATCTGTATGAGCCCTAAGATGATCAATAAAAAAAGGCGCTTGTCTTTGAAGTATAAGACTTTGAAGTTGTTGAAAAAGGGGAACAGCATTGGAAGAGGGTTTAATATATGGAACAGTTTCTAAAAGGGGGACGGACAAAGCTATATATGAGCTGTCCGTATATAAATTAAAGGGGATATTCTGTAACATCTCAAAAACCTGAAGAATGGCAAAAAGCTCAACAAGTTGTGCTGATAAAAAGGGGGACTGTACCCTATAGGGCTGATTATTTATAACAAATACAGCAACACCGGATGATGATCCATCAGTGAATACTAGGGCAGCATCTCCCAGAGGAACAGCAGAAGTGATTTTGGGAAATATAAACAGATGTTTTCTAGCAAACTGAAGGAGCTTATCAGGTGGATAATGATTATCAATATTACCCTGAAAGGAGGATAAGGAAACAAGCCATTTATCATCAGTTTGTAATAACCAACTAAGCTCTTCTTTGGTATAGGGGAGAATCAAATGATCAGGATCTCTGCCAAAAAATTGACGGCTTTTTTCTCTGCCCAAAGTAAGAACCTGTGCTACTAAGGAAGGGTAGGTCTTAAGCACTTTATTAGGAGATACGGACAAATGTATCCACAAGAGGGGATGATCTTGCCATAGGACTCCAGTGGGTGTATGTGCAGTGGCACAAATAATCAAACTAAAGGGACGACCATAATCTAAAAAGGTAATCTGTTGACATCTAATGGCCTTTTCTACTAATTGAAGAGAATTTTTAGCCTCCTTAGTCAGCCTACGGGGTGACAAGGGATCTGATGGCCCTTGTAAAATTTCGAATAAGGGTTTTAACTCTCCCGTAGTAAGTTTAAGATACGGTCGTAGCCAATTAATATCTCCCAAAAATTTTTGAAAATCATTGAGGGTTTGCAAATGTGATACTTGTATGTATATCTTTTGAGTGGTAATTATTTTTTTGTTTAATTCGAAACCAAGATAATAGTATGGATCTTTTAATTGTACCTTATTTGAAGCAATTTGAAGGCCAGAGGAAGCAAGATTATCTTTTAAATCTTGATAACACTTAAGGAGTTCATCAGTTGATTTTCCAGCCAAAAGAATATCATCCATATAATGAATGATATAGATACCAGGCCAACGAGCCCTAAGAGGGTCTACAGCTTGTGCAACAAATTTTTGACATAAGGTGGGGCTATTGGCCATACCCTGCGGGAGGACCTTCCATTGAAAACGTGGCATTGGGCCTTTAAAATTAATTACTGGGAGACTAAATGCAAAACGCTCTCTATCCTGAGGATGGAGAGGGATAGTAAAAAAGCAATCTTTAAGATCAATAATGATTTTAAAATAGCCAGCTGGAATGGCAATAGGAGAAGGCAAGCCAGGCTGTAAAGCTCCCATGGTAAACATTGTTTTATTAATTTCCCTAAGATCTTGGAGAAGTCGCCATGAGCCAGATCTCTTTTTTATCACAAAGATAGGGGTATTCCATGGCGAAGTAGTGGCTTCTAAATGTCCAGCGGCCAATTGTTCCTGCACTAACTTTGTGGCAGCTTTAAGTTTTTCTTCTGTTAGAGGCCATTGGTCCACCCAAACGGGATCATTAGTTTTCCATCGTATTTTGTCCGCATGGGGCACAGGAAGGTCAATGGCCGCTAAGAAAAAGGCGAACTGCCTAGGCCCTGGCGATTTATGTTAGATGCCAGGGAAATAGGTCGTGTAATACCCTGATTATTTTTTCCTAAGCCTAAGCCTGGTAGAAACCCTTGGTTTAGCATTTGTTGGGTCACCACCTCATTGGGGCTGGCCATGATTAACTTTAATTGTGACAGGATGTCACGTCCCCAAAGATTCAACGGGATATGTGGCAAAATATAAGGTTGTACCTGTCCAGTATTACCTTCAGTATCTATCCATGTAAGAACTTTAGAACTCCGTTTAGGATTGGTAGAATGTCCTATGCCTTGTAAATGAGTTATAGACACTGTACAAGGCCAAGAGGAGGGCCAATATTTTTCCGAAATAACTGTTGCATCGGCTCCTGTATCGACTAAACCCTCAAATTTCTTTCCATCTAACCACAGGGTTAGGAGTGGCCTTTCAGGAGTAATTTGTTGGACCCAATAAACATCTGAGGAGCCAAAAGCAGCATCTGCTCTAGGACAATTAGTATGGCTCTTATTTAAAGAATTTAGGGGCAACAATACTAACTGTGCTATCCTTTGACCTTTAGGGATTGATATAGGGCCTTGTAAAGCAGATGCCAAAAGGGTAATTTGACCTGAATAATCATTATCAATAACACCAGGTATAATTTGGAGGCCAGCCAAAGCGGAACTACCTCTTCCTAAAATTAAACCAAAAGTATTTGGGGGCAGGGGGCCATAAACTTCTGTGGGAATTGGTTGTACTCCTTGTTCTGGGACTAATATTGAGTCGGTGGAGGCACAGAGGTCCAATCCTGCGCTTCCGGGTGTGGCTCGACAGAGGGAGCCAACATCTGGGTGCAGGGAACTTGTCCAGATTTTTGAGGAACAAACCGAATTGCCCCTTGGTTTGGTTCCAAGGAAGGGGCCAGGGGCTGGCCCCGTGAAAAGTTTCCCTGTTTTTTGGGGAGCAATTGGCCATTTATATCCGTTTTTGAAAAACATTCTGAAGACCAATGTTTGCCTCTTTTACAACGAGGGCAAACGGTGGTGGGAGGAGCCCGGGATTGATATTGGGGTTGTTGTGGGTTAGCCTTTAATGACTGTCCTTGTCTATGTAATGAACAATTCCGGGCAAAATGTCCAGGTTGTTTGCAATTATAGCAAGTTTTTTGTTGTTTATCTAGGACGGATGTATCTTTAATAAAATCTTTTAGAGCAGCTCCAATCGCAAGACCAACAAAATGGGAGGGACCAATTCCGGAGCACAACTTAATGTAATCAGCCAGGCTACCACCACGATGAGCCCGAAGGGCAGCTTGGCAGGCCGGATTGGCATTTTCATAAGCTAAATGTTTAACAAAGGCATTATCAGTTTCACTATCACCCACTACACGCTCGGCGGCGTCCGTGAGGCGGCTAATAAACTCACAATAAGGCTCTTCTGGTCCCTGGCGAATTTTTGCCAAGGAAGTTGTGGGCGAACCCTTAGGCGGAAGACGGCGCCAGGCCTTAAGGCCAGCATGTTGTATTTGAGCCAACAAACCAGGGGGAAAAGCAGCCTGAGACTCATTGGATTCATAGGGGGGACGGCCAAGTAATTTATCTCGGGTCCATGATCGGGAAGTTCTGTTTTCAGCATTTCTTTGGGCAGTTTCTCTCCAATTTTCTGCAAATTCAGTGCGCCATAAAACAAAATCTCCCCCAGAAAGGGTGGCCCGAGCCAGGGTAAGCCAATCATTTGGGGTCAGCCAGCGATCGCTTAATCCCTCCAAGATTGCCAATGTATAAGGGGCTGTGGGCCCATAATTATTGACAGCAGATTTTAAATCTTTTATATGTTTTAAATTGAGGCGGCGATATTTATGTTCAAAAGGGCCGCCCCCAGAAGAATTATGAATATCTGGTCCCTCATCAGGTTCAGGAGATTCTTCTCCCTCTTCCTCTTCCCCTTCCTCACTATCTTCAGCTTGAATTTCACCTTGAGTGGGTAAATTTTGACTGCGAGTAACAGGGAAGGCTAACTTAATGGATCCTGGTTTTTGTCGAAGCGGGGGTTTATTGGGACCGTTCGAGACATTAAAAGCAGTAAGCTCCACCTCAAGGGCCTTAAGCTCCTTTAGGAGATCCAAGCGTTCCCGTTTTTTGTTGTAAAACATCTCTCAAAGAGGAAATTTCCTGGGTTAAGGCCATCTTAGCCTGTCGAAGGGGATCAATCAGGGGGGCAATGGGAGCAGGGGCGCTAAAGGCAGGCATCTGATGAGGAGTATTATAAGATGGTGGAGGCTTCAAAAGGGGGAATCCCCAGGGATCATCATTGCGATGATAACGAGCAGCCTGCTCATCGAGAGTTTCCTGATCTTGGGGGGAAAGCTGGTCATCATTGGGATCACCCTTAATAGCAGTAAGGGAAGGATAAATCTTTGGGATAACTTTATCATCTGTGGGATAATGATGACCGGTTTCTGGAATTTTTGGGAACTCTTCATTTGAACCCATATCAATGGTAACGGATGGACAAGCTGAATGGAGACGAGAGGCTGCTTTAAGAATTGTTTCCCCGGTCTCTACAACCTTTTGGACGTCGGGGTCAAAAAAATGACCCATGATAATCTCCCTAATTAAATTCCAATACGAAAATGCAGTCACAGGCACTTTAGAAGGCCCAAAGGTTTGATAATAATCATTTAAACAATTTCCTACACGATTCCAGCATTTTTTATCTATTGTCCCTTCCTGTGGGAACCATGGGCAAACATCAGACAAGAACATAAAAAATTCACGCAAATCTTTTTTTTTTTTTTTTAGCCTTAATCTTCCGCATCTTGAGGGAATCCTCGATCCCCTGAAGAAAGAGTTCATGGGAACTCAATTCCTGTCCCATATTTATAGCTCCGCTTACCTTATCCTCAGGTCACGACTGCCGAAGGGCGGCCAGTCCTCCGGGGACCTAATCAAGCTGCACTTTCGAGTAAGTCTCGCGGCCGCTCGGTGGGTGCCTGGCCAGGCGTTCGTAAGCGTGCTACCTCCGTCAGGATCCGTTCCTCGAGCCCCACGTTGGGCGCCAATTGTGTACGGCCCCGGGCGTCCCCGGGAGTCCCGACCAGCAGGACAAATCCTTGTGAGTCCGAGGAGGAACCTGTGGGGGTTGAAAAAAGGGGGAAGGGCAGGAGACGCGAAAGAATGGAGGCAAGACAGAATCCTGATCAAGCCTCAAACTTTTATTGCTGCGGTAGCTGTATTTATACACTGCAGAGAAAGGGGGGCGGGATTCAGAATGAGGGAAGTACTTGGCTAATCATCATTGGTGCTGCGTGCGCGGGCTTTCATTTTAGGCGCGAACTTCTATCTCATAAATCAGGAAGAGAAGCAGGGTGTCGGCCATCTTCTAATGGCGAAAACTTCTTGGCTCCCAACAGTTGAAGACTTGGTTTGTGGTGGAGAAACTCAGTAAAGTTAGCAAGCATTCTCATTGTTTTCATGGGCAGAAAATCATCTCTTTCAAAAATTATTTGGTATTTAGAAGAGTCTATGCCACTGAAATTGAGCATAGACTCTTCTAAATGCAACTATAATATTGACTTTAATATTGGGGCCTAGTAAGGTAGAAGTTAGAATACACTACTCATGTTCAGTTGTATGTTCTATACTTACACCCGATGCAGAAATGATTGTTGTGATACTCCTAAAGATAATAAATTATTATCTTTATCTTTAATAATTTCAATCTGTAATAAATCTATTTCTAGTTAATACCTCAAGCATTTTATCCACAGGAAGTTTTTTTTTTTTCCTTTCACATTTTTCATGTCCAACTAGATTACTTTCTTCTTTCAAGATGAAGTTCCCTCACTCGTATTCTGAGTCCTTCTTCACCCATAAACAGCCATTTGAGTGAGAAGCATTAAGTGGAACAGAGTCCAAAGGCAATAAAAATATAAATGTTGAACACACAAACAGAACACCTCCACCTGACCAGAATGTAATCTCTACCTTTGAGTTTCTGCAGAAACAGGCAAAAGGCCAATGTTACGAATGCTTCCCTTCACCATAACCCACCAAAAATAGATAGATAAGAAAGGAGGTCCATGAATATCCAGTTCCTTTACCCACATGATACAAATTTATAGCAGCCTGGAAAGAAAGAGAAGAACAGATACGGAGAATTTATGTTGAAATATAACATTAACTCCAGAATCCTTCTGTGTTTTTGGTGCCATAAACATAGCCTTGATAAAACTAACACCTTGAAAGTTGTCTAGGACATCGTGGGCTGTTGATTCTTAGCGCATCAGAAATCCGCTCATTTTGAGCAGTGAAGTGATATGTTTAATATAAGTTTCAAAAACATCAGTAGCTTACTCTGGCTGTAGACAATGGATTCTAGGACTGAAATGATAGCAAACTCAGGGAGACATACTAGGAGGTATTTCAGTAGTCCAGACAAGGGACAATAGAGATTTGGACTGGGGTATTAATCGTGCAGATGGAGAGAAGAGGAAGAATTCAAGGTACGTGTCAGATTTAGAGGAAAATTGCATGTTGGAAGTAAGGGAAAAAAAAAACAACAACAAAAACCTAACACCTTTGCTCCAACTTCATCTTTGTCCTGGTTGCCTTTGGAAAAGACTATGGGCATTGTTTCTTCAAACTCTAACACAGCTTCTGCCCCTAATGTAACTGAAATTTAAAAAAAAAAAAAGATTATTCTTGAAGGGTACTGGAGGTCCTTAGGGGCTGAATTGCATCCCCTCAAAATTCATCCATTGAATCCCTAACCCCCAGGACCTCAGAATGTGACTGTATTTGGAGCTGGGGTCTTTAAAGAGGGGATGGAGGTACAATGAAGTCATTAGGGTGGGTCCTGATCCCATAGGACTGGTGTCCTTATAGGAAGAGGAGATTAGGACACAGACACACAGAGGGACAAGTCTTTGAGGACACAGTAGGGAGATGGCTGTCTACACACCCAGGAGAGAGGCCGGCCCTGCAGACACCTTGATCTTGGACTTGCAGCCGCTAGGACTGGGAAACAATTACTGTACCTTGTGCAAGACCTAAAGTCTGGAGTACTTTGTCATGGACGCCCTAGCTGACCTATGCTGGGGCTCTCCACAGTCCTCAGTCCTCAGTATTCCATCCAGCAATATTCAGAGGATGAAGGCGTAGTCTAGGGTAGACATTATCTCAGAGGCACAAATAAAACCACTAGTCATTTCAGCTATACAGACTTTTCCTCACGTGGAGAATCCTTTTTTTTTTCTATCCTTTAATTTCCAAAGCGTGTTCATTCACATTTGACTGACTGATAGTACATAATTTTCTTTTACAATAGGCCAGGATATCTGTGTTATCCTGATTATACAATAACAGATACAAAATGGTGTTGAGACTTACTTGCCTGAAATTACAAGACTAAGTGTGTATGCATATATTTTTTTAAATCTCTTTATATTTATTTCCATTTTTGCGATAACGCGGGCCTCTCACTGCTGTGGCCTCTTCCGCTGCGGAGCACAGGCTCCGGACGCGCAGGCTCAGCAGCCATGGCTCACGGGCCCAGCCGCTCCGCGGCACGTGGGATCTTCCCGGACCGGGGCACGAACCCGCGTCCCCTGCATCGGCAGGCGGACTCTCAACCACTGCGCCACCAGGGAAGCCCCCTCATGTGTCCTTTTATGGCCACTTCCACCTTCCTTACCCTTCTCAACAACCCCTTCACCCCTGAGAACCACCAATCTCTTCTCTCTTCTCGCAGTATGTGTGTGTGTGTGTATATATATTTTTTTAATTCCAAGCAAGTAATGTGGCGTTCTGTGGGTGTACACGATTATGTCACCATTCCCATGCTGAAGCATTTACTGCCTCTTCCACTTTGAGCCTATATGAATAAAGGTGGTAAGAATATTATGAACAAGAGTTTATGCACAAGTGAACCCACAAACTTCCATCTTTCTAGGCTATATGTCCAAAAGTTCTGGGTTGTATAGTAAGTAGCTCCTTGTTTATTTTTTTTAAGGAATTACCAAACTGTTTTGCTGAGGGTCAGTGCCATTTACATGTCCATGGAAATGCATGAGTGACAGTTTCTGCACATCCTTGCCAGCCTTTGGTGTTGTATTTTTTTTTTTTTTTTGGTCATTCTCATAGGTGTGTGGCTATATGTCTTTGTGATTTTAATTTGCATTTCCCTAATTCCTGATAACACTATATCGTTTTTCATCTGCTTCCCTGCCATCAGTCCAACCTCTTTGTGAAATGCCTGTGTTTTGTCCATTTTCTAATTGGATTGTCTGATTTATTTTATTGTTGAGTTTGGATACATTTTTTAGATATTCTGCCTATTACTCCTCTGTCAGGTATGTGAGTTGCAAATATTTTCTCAGTCAGTGTATTTTTAATATGATACGTTCTTACTTCTTTAATCATGTTAGTAAGTTTCAAAGAAGAGGCATTTTGAGATCTGACCTTTCTGTAATTTTATCTCTTTAAGACTCATCAGTTTGTAAGGAGAACTACTTTATACGGGTTCTTGTTCTTTATACATGTTACTTGTCAGAATAAATGTTTCTTTGCCAGGTAATTTAATAATGCAATTTTAGTCAATGGCTTGTTCAAGAATGACAAGGAAATGATGACCGCATGTCACTGAAGCCACGGGCAAGTGGGTGGGATGGCAGGATTACAATATACAAACTCTGTCGCAGAGGAGAGACCTTTTGAATAATGCAGAAAATTCCTCCAGGAACCTGTAAGAGAGAATTCCTCTTTCAGGTTTACATATTTGAACCTTTGTAAAATCCAAAAGCCGTAATAGGTTTCTTCCCTGTAGACAGACAGTGTTCACTGAATTTTGAAAAAAGATACGTATTTCCTGAGGCTGGCCAATGATGCAGACTCTTGTGGTAGCTGTACAAACAAGGAAAGAAACAGAAGTATAGGCAATGACCTACGTACAGGTGACATAAAAAGGTGATGCTTAATGAGCTGACCTTAAAATCGCCTCAGACAGTCCAAGCTGAAAGCACACTTTGGTTGACAAATCAAGACAGAGGCCAGGGAAGTAACCACCTGGTCAAAAGTACGGACTAGCCTGGTACAGAGAAGAGAAAATGCTAAGGAAAAAGAATGTAATTGTTGATGAAAACACATCCACCATCCTAACCACATAATTCGTGTATTAGCAAAGGAGTTATATCCATACCAAAAACAGGCAAAAGTTATCACTCTATGCAATGCATATGTCAATCTAAATATCTTTAATTGACCAAACTAATAATTAGTTCATTCTTTCCTATACCCTTAGCCTTTCGTATATCTTCAGCTGTCTGTATCAGGGTTAGAGCAAGGAGTTACGAAAGCTTTCAGCAATTTTTAAGACGTAATCCGTGCAGCACACATTTTACCACTGTCCAGAAGATACTGTGACATATGTGAACTGCTGCGGCGGGGACCCTTCTTTCAGAGATGGTCCATTAGTGAAGCTGAATCCGGCCTCTGTACCCCGGCGCCGAAGTAAATCTCAGAGACAGAGTTTGGGGTGAAGTAGAAGAGAATATCTGTATTCGTTTGCCAGGTAAAGGGGGACACAGTGGGCTAATGCCCTCAAAACCGTGTCCCCCAGCTTGGAGAGGGTAGAAACTTTTATAGTTATGGTTCAAAGAGAGTGTGATCAGCTCATGGACTTTCTTTTGATTGGTTGGTGGTGAGGTCATCGGAAGTCAGCATCATTGACCTTCTGGTTCCAGTGGGTCTGGGGTCTGTGTGCTGGTGGGCAGCAAGCAGTTAACTTCTCCCACCTGGTGGGGCTTTCAGTATCTGCAACACAGAGGAAAGATATTGTTACATGTATCCCTTGAGGGGAAACCAGGACCCCAGGCTGCACCATTGTTTCTCTTGACTGTTCCTCCCTTGTCTCTGCATCCCCTCCCTTCCCTGATTAGCATCTGTTTGAACCTGCCCCGTTGGAACTCAGGGAAGGTTCTGGGGGCCCAATGAAGCCTATTTCCCGTAACCAACAAATGGTGTTGGGGGCGGGGGGACACAAAGGCTTTTGTGCCCAGGAGCCCTGTGGGGTCCTGCTTCATATCATTAGTATGCTTGGGGGACCACCTGGTCATGAGATAAGGGTCGTCAGAAAAGGAAGAAGCGGTGGTTTCTTTTAAATCAGCAGGAATCACAGGTTAAGAGGAAAGCAAGCCCCCAGGGCAACCTGTTAGAATGCAGATTCTAATTCTGCAGGTGTGGGGCGTGAGCTCTGGTTCCTTCTGTCTAATTAGCTCTCAAGTGATGTCCTCCACTTGATGGTTCTCAAGCTTTCCATTTATAAAAAGGTCAGAACCAATGCAAAACTCATCAATCTTGTTCGCTGTCAGGACAGTGTTTACCCTTTGGGAACTCTGGCTGATGCAGAGACGGTGAGAGCTGGTTTCTGAGTCTCTGATCATTTTCTGTGTCTTTATCTGGCCCTTGTGCATCTATTTGCATTTTGTAAAAAGTCCGTAGCATTTTCTACTTGTTAATTGAAAATTTGTTTGTAAGTGTGGTTTACTTGGATAAACTTTATTCTTTGATAAAATGTGTTCTTTCATCAAAAAAGAAAAAGGACACGATTTTCCCCCCTAGTTATCTAGAAGAAATTTGATTCATTTCAAAGCAAATGTTCTCAGTACTGAGCAGATGTCCTCTTGTATATTGGGTGCAAATGTTCAGTAATGTTGGCAAAAATTGTGACCACTCAGGCTTGGGCAAACATCGCATTTCTTTTTCTTTTTTAAAGATTTTTTTTGACGTAGACCATTTTTTAAAGTCTTTGTTGAATTTATTACAATATTTCTTCTGTTTTAGTTTTTGGCCACAAGGCATGTGGGATCTTAGCTCCCCGATCAGGGATCTAACCTGCACCCCCTGCATCGAAAGGCAAAGACTTAATCACTGGACCACCAGGAAAGTCCCCAAATATCGCATTGCTTGAATGAAATTCTGTACAAAGACTACTAGCCAGCGTTGAAACCAAAAACCTGACGATTCTGGAGGACAAAATGAAATGAAGAGGTGCATCTCTATTATTTCAGAAAAACATGATATAAACGGCCATGCTTTTTAAAACATGGCTATCAAACCAGGATAATTGGGGACCCAGTTTGTAGAATTGACCTTTCTGTAAAATATCGTGCAATTCTTCTTCATTGAAGCCATTGGCCATCTCTTGTCAATCTTATTTTCTAATTACATAAGGAAACGTTCACTCAGTGACATCCTTGGGAGTGAATTTTAAAGAACCACCACACATGATTATTTCATCCATGAAAAGCCTAATAAGAGTAACTGCTTGGTAAATGTTGCTTGCATAGATTAATTTTTAAAAATAATTTATCAGATTTCAGTCTCATAGTTACATGAAGGTATTTGGAGAAGTATAAGCTATGGAAATCCTTGCTGATTTCCCACAGTCTCTATTAATGAAATGTCACACACACAAATATTTCCAGGCAATATAGTACTTACATATATCTAAATTGTAAACATTACCTTTTAATAATTCTTCCTATCTTTTTTTTTTTTTTTTTTTTTTTTCTTTTTTGCGGTACGCGGGCCCCTCACTGCCGTGGCCTCTCCCGTCGCGGAGCACAGGCTCCGGACGCGCAGGCCCAGCGGCCATGGCCCACGGGCACAGCCGCCCCGCGGCATGCGGGATCCTCCCGGACCGGGGCACGAACCCGTGTCCCCCGCATCGGCAGGCGGACCCTCACCCACTGCGCCACCAGGGAAGCCCCTTCCTATCTTTTTAATTAAATTCTTAAGTCTAAAATTATGAACATCCAAGAAAAATCATTAAGCTTGGGTAGCTCCGTGAAATACATTGTCATTTAAAATTCTAGTAGGTGATACTTTCACATGTTTCAAAATTTAAAAACAAATGTATAAACGGATATACATTGATAAGCTTAGCTTCTGTGTATGCCCCATACAGCCAGCCTTGCTGACCCCATTAGAGAACCTTGTACATTTTTGTAAATTGTTCCATTGTTTCTTTATACTTAAAATCAAAAATAAATATGCATGCAAATAGAGTAAACACACACACAAACACATATAGATGTAAATGTGGGAATTTTTTCTCCTGTTCGTTCAAAATTTAGAAGAGCTGCACTTTTTTATTCCCTAAGTAATTTTTTATCTGGAGAGCCTTTTCACATCCCTTCATAAGGTGATTTTTCTTTTTTTTTTTTTTATGCCTCCATAGAGTAGCATTGGTTAGCTTGATCCTCATAAGTTGTTTCCAGTCTCTTGACACGACAGAAAACATGTCCGTAAATAAACACGTACATACGTCCCTTCTGTAGGAGAGGAAAAATGTCCTTTTCCTTGTACCCTTCTGGGTTCTCAGCTGTGTCTCGGTAACAGAAGACAAATTTACAAAAGAAAAGCATACACATTTATTTAATAGAAGTTTTATGTCACAGGGGAGACTTCGTAAGGAAATGATAACCCAAAGAAATAGTTACGCCTGAGCATTTTTTAAATTGAATTAGGGGTCATTTACAATATTGTGTTACTTTCAGGTGTACAGCAAAGTGATTCAGTTATATATATATATATTCTTTTTCAGATTCTTTTCCCTTCTAGGTTATTACAAGATATTGAATATAGGTCCTTGTGCTATACATACAGTAGGTCCTTGTTGTTTATCTATTTTATATAAAGTAGTGTGTATCTGTTAATCCCAAACTCCTAATTTATCCCTCCCCCTTCCCCCGCTTTGCTAACCGTAAGTTTGCTTTCTGTGTCTGTGAGTCTGTTGCTGTTTTGTAGATAAGTTCATTTGTGCTGTATTTTAGATTCCACACATAAGTGATATCATATGGTATTTGTCTTTCTCTGTGTGACTTCCTACACTCAGTATGATCACCTCTAGGTCCCCCCGTAGGCCCGAGCGTGTTTATACTGGGCTTGAGGAAGAGTGGAGAGTTGTGCATACACGTGACAGGACAGCAGTTTGGGGGCACATGGAGTAAACTGGGAGAGACAGCAGGTCTGTACTTTATGATTCAGTTCCTCTCGGTGCCCCTCCATCTGCGAGAGGAGGATACTCCTTTTCTCTGGGTATATGGACGGCACGTGCCCCCGAGGGTTTCCCGACCTGCTTCAGGGGAAGGTCCTTCCTGCACCTGCCATTGCTCAGGGTCCGTCACCTTAAACCCCTCAATATGCCCTGGTGCTGTGTGTCAAGGCAGTGTGTCCTGAACGCATCACCTCACACAGGTACACATGGGTCTGGAGGGTACAGTGACCACAGGAAGATGGCTGGTCCAGTGGTCGAGTGGCCCTGTCGATTGGACAGTTCTTCCCAATTGTGTCCCACACGGCTGGTACCAGCCTGCCCCCCTCGCCAAGAAAGCACAAGGGGGTTCTTCTCCAACAGCTGTACCACCGGCACGGACTGTTTGACTTTGTATCCTGCCAATCTGATGGAAAATCCCTCCGGTTCTGACAAGAGCGTTGGCCTGGCTCTGTTTCCTCCTAGCAACTGTGATGCTGCTCTGGTTTAAAATCTAAACGTTGTCCCGGCAACCCCGAAACCAAGCCATCGCTGGGTGTGTTCCTTTACGTATGCATTGTGTGAGCGTGTGCGGACAGGTGCCTAAGCTTGGGATTATCCGGGTGAATCCGACTCGGTCTTTCAGCACAACACTTAACAATGGTTGTGAAAAAGAGTTGACGACTCTTAAACACTTGCCGTGAGCCAGACACCCTTTGTAAAATCCATGAATTAAGCGATATATTCTCTACATATTAACTGATATAGTGTCTGCAGCGCTCTGAGGCAGGTATTAAGATGAATTCCTTATTTTAGAGTCACACATTCACATGCATCAACACACACACACACACACCATCAGCCATTCACATATACACTCACACAAAGGCACACACATACACTAAGATACACAGTCACACACACACACACACACACACACACACGTGCAAAGCCAGTGAGCTCACCCAAGGCCATCGAGCTGGGGCCAGAAACATAACCAGTGGATTTTCCATCCGAGGTCCCATCTTGACTTCTACAAAGAACCACAAAGCCATGTCCATCGAGTGCCATGAGACTTTTAAAGGAGGTCTTTAAAGACTTTGAAAGAAGTCTCTCCACTTCTCTTTGACTCTTTCTTCACAGACCTTTCCCATTTCCCCCTCCTTCCTCCTATCGTCCGGGGGGATTCATCCACTCCCTTTCTAATCCATCATCAAAGCAAGGAAAACCTTCCCTATCAAGTGCTTCCACACTTGCCATGTTTACATCAGACTCTCTCGTTGCTAAACTCATGCGTGTGAGTTTTGAAAAACACCCATGGTTAGACTTCGCTTCTGTATCCAAACGTACCGTGCCCCTATAGGAAATCCACACAAGTCCCCTGAACACCCACACTGCTTTCATTCATTCATGTAATTTATTCTTTCCTCCCACAAACCTGTTTTGAAGGCTCTGGGCGCTTCGGGTACCGAAGTAGATCTTTCACAGACCATGTGCTGCTCATGCTTTGGGATCCAATAACCTTGATTTCTTCATGACTAAGGATGATGGAATATCTACCCCAGCTCTGTTAATGCTACAGGAGCTGTCTTGGTGCCAAGCTGTTCTTGGGCTTTCAGAGTCAGAAATTTGGTGTGATTGCCAAGGACTTGCATTGCGACGCTCAAAAGCAGTTCCCTGTGAAACGGCTGAGAAACCTCCAAAGCCAGACATTCTTGCATCTAAAAGAAAGACAAATGCCTCTCTCTCTTAGTCTATACCTCTCATGCTACCATGACAACAAACAAACAAAAACTACGATCCCTTCTAAATATTACATAAATAAACACATAGATATATAATTACTACCTGTATACTGTCAACATTCTGTACAGCATATATACATGTGTATACGTATAACACATGTGTAGTATACATAGTATACTTTATATAAAGTATACAATGTAATAGCACACTATTTATATTGAAACATACACACTATGTTATATGTGCTATGTATTGATATATATTATATATTTCATACTATGTACTAATTATAGTATACTATATATTATAGTATATACATATAGTATGCATATATATGTCCATACATGAAATGATATTATAAATAATTTTATTTTATATATAAAGGATGCACACACACAATTACTGTCTTCTTAATTATGTTTTACACCAAAGATAAAATAAACACTTTGCATTCTTCCGGAGCAACATTGCCTAATAAGTTATTTTTTCAGAATTCCTGAACCAGTACAGCAAACGTAAGTCAGAGGAGGGTAATTTTACAATCAACATCTTAAAAATCCCGAAGACGTCCTTTAAGATGAGTAGAGGTTCATTTGCATGAGTCAAGCCCATCTCGCATCTGGTGTTTATCAGGCATTACTGGTTTCATGGCTGCCGATGTGGTTCCTCATTTCCCCAGCGGCTCCCAAGATGCTGCAGGGTTCCACATCAAGGGAGGGTTCCTCCCGCAGAATGGGAATGAGGGGATTTATTTCCTGCCAAGCATTCAGGAGTGCTTGAGAGAACAGAGTGTGCTCTCTCAAGGGTCTTCAGGAGAATGTCTCTCACAAACATGTGGAGAGGTTATGAGAGAATTCTTTATCCCCGAGTGTTTAAAGAGATGCTTAAAAGTTTTCCACCGGGTTGGATCAGTCTATAATCACGAAAATACTGAACTGGTGTTTAGAACAGTACAAATAACTATCTTTTAAAGCTAATACCCTAAGTATACTGATTTATAAAATCTAGGTATAAGCGAAATCCTCCACAACATACCCTGCCAGGAGCAAGGACTCCAGCGATATACAGAGAGCGTGAGATCAGTCTAACATGTACTGACCCAGATTTCTCCACCCCGTGGTCACCATAGCACTGTGTCCCCAACCTTGCATTCCCAGCACCACCCCGCTCCCAGCATTTCCGCCCTGCGGGCTCAGTTTCCAAGTTTCTACACTGTTTTCTCTCTGTGTGGCCTGGGGTCCTTGGTCTTGGCTGGTAGGTGGCAGATCAGGGGTCTTCCATCCAGGTCTCTGCGTTTCTCAATTTCTCACTCTTCCTGTGCTGAAACCTTGTAGGCTCCAAGGCTGAACACATGAGGCAGTGGCAACCCAGTACCGTTAACAGAGGGTCCTGGTAGGGTCTGAGACTTCCTAGCGTTGTAGGGGCTCCAAGCCTGTAGACTCTGATTCTGCAAGGGTCTTGATTTATGGAGCATGGGAATGGACACTGGAGCCCGGCACTGCAGGGGGCATTCCATCGTGAGGGCTTGATGACCAGACTGCAGTGAATCCGGAGTAGGGCTTGGAGAGTGATTTCCACCTGGAGCCAGTATCACCCTGCAGGATACATTTAGCAACGCCAGGAGATATTTTTGGTCGTCACAGCTGGGAGCGGATGTTGCTTGCATCTAGAGGGTAAATGCTAAACTTGCTGCCATACACGGAGTTCTTATTCTCTGCCCGGAAACCATGGACTACAAGTATTGGACATGAGATGTCGGAAGAACTTGATGCTTCCGTGAATGAAGTTGCCCGACTGCATTTATGGACAAGGATGGGGTCCCTCTCACGGAGGTGGGCCCAAGTTAGGATTCTGCAGGAGCTGAGGGTGTAGATGGTCTGTGGTCTAGGTCTTTGGATTTGTCATTGCACAGCTCTGACGTGTAATGATGAGGATTTGTATTCCTACCTCTGCTGGTCTGGCGTCTCTATTAGCTGGGACTCTGCAGATCCTGGGTTCTGGGTTCTCTCTCCGATGCCTGAAGCTGCGCCCTGCCCCACCTCCTCTTGCTGGCCTGGTATCCACACTGAGCTTGTTGGCAAAGCTCTGGAGGAAAAGATGCAAAGCGAGGTGGCAAACAGCCAGCTTGCCTGGGTCTGGTCTCTCTGTATGGACGGATTCCTTCCTAAATTTGAAACCGATGTTCAAACTCAGCCCTTCCAGGAAAACGTGGGTCTTAAATAGACACGAAGGGAGGTATTGATGCATGGTCTGTCTTTGAAAATGAGAGATCCTTCACCAAGGGTTCTCCGTAAGAATCAGGGAACACCCACCCATCCTTCTGTTTCTGGGTTTCTCTAGCACTGGTAAGTGTTTAAGGCGTTCCTGGGCATTGTTTATTCGCCTCATTGTATAACTGAGCAGATAAAGAGTTGTGTAACCACAAGGCACTAACATCCCCTTTGGGGGTGTTCTTTGGGGAGACTGTAGATTAAATCTTATCTTGGAGACATTTCCTCGAAAGGCCTTATGTAAAGTTTGTGTTTTCCGGTGGATTTTTGTTTGTTTTTCAGTTTGATCCACCGTTACGGTGCTAGACGCTTTCCCTGCAAAGGTCTGGGTTGGATCATAGTTGCCTATGAATAAGATACCGTGTTTAATGGCTGCGGTAAAATGTTTGTGCGTAGCTGGTACAGAGGACAGACCCCAGAGATTCTGCAGCCAGAAATAACCGTGTCTCACATTGTGTAGGAATTCCTCTCTAAGGCCGAGGAAGACCTGGCAGCATGCCCTTACATCAGCAGTACATCATTTGAGCCAAATGAATTTTCTAAGCCACAAAGCATACACGTTGATATGCTTTCAGACACAGCTCGAAAGTTGACAGCAAATGTGCCATTTCAACGTTACTGAAACTGTTAAAATTTAAAAACGGCACAGCATGAACGTATACATTTTTAAAAGTTTGCCATGTGCGAACATCGTTTAATTATCATTGCTCTTTCCCTGTTTCATCCTGCAGACGCGCACGCATACCCAGTGAGTAGTATTAATGATGAGTCAAGTGCGTCTTTGGAACTTCCGCTGTAAAACCCTAGTTCTGATATAATCCAAATACTACTATATTCCCAATACCCTTCATTCTTAAGTAGAACAGTTATTTCCCAGCTGGAGGATCAGGGGTGACATTGTTCTGGGAAAAAAAAAAAAAAATGACCTTTATCTGATGCTTGATCCTTAATTTATTCACATGTGCTTTAAACCCTTTGCAATTCACAGGGATCTTTGACCTGGGGCCACTATTTAAATCATTCCATAGCAAAGAAAGGAAAAAAGACAAAATGGGTGCAAACCTACATCACCACCTAACGTCTGTGAAAATCTCTTGCTTGGTTATTGCATTTCTGCATATAGAAGGATTACAATTACATGTAGAGTGAGAATGGAAAATCCACTGCAATTTTCTCACCCAGGACAGCAGGTCTGACTTATTAAAAAAAAATAGATTTTGAATCTTCATAGTTCTATTTTAGATAAATGGTCTGGGTATAAAATATTCGATGTTTGTTAAAGTGTGTTTTGGTATATTTTGGTTTCGAAAGAATCCTCCATTCTCTCAACCTCTCCGTTCCATTCTCTCTGTCTCTCTCTCTCTCTCACACACACACACACACAGACACACACACACACACACGGGTGTGCACACATAGGACATTTGGGGTACGCAAGCATCGTGAACATTGGTTTTCTCGTACCCCTTTGTGCAGCAAAATTTTCCATCTACAGTTCTAACCACATAACCTAAATCAGATGCTTATTTTGGGACAGACACTCACTCTTGACAGAGATGTTTTCCAACCTAAATTTCCCCTGACACATACAGGTCTTTTATAATAATAATATGTATATGTCCAGATACATATAGGGAGAGACTGCAGATATTTTTATATCTCAAAACGTGCTTTTCTCTCCTGAAATTCAGTACACTCCCCACTCCATGCTTTCCCCTGAGGGATACTTCTCTATCATTGTTAGATAAGTTTCCTGCGAATTCTTCAATCCTTAACCAAGAGCAACGTAAAACAGTGATGGTCTGTCTCCATTGGATCGACCTGTTCGGTCCTGTCTGGTATCTCTTGTGTCATCTAAGTTCAGGAGCATATGACTTGAAAGACACTACCATAAACTATCACTGTGAGGGAGGGGGTCCCTGCAAAATTATGTCAAGTGGAAGCTATCATTGCAAGTCCCAGCCTCTAGAATTTCATGGTCTCTGCCACCTAATTAGCATGGATATCATCTCCTTGAAATCCGTATATGCTCAAGCCAGCCTCTTAATCAAAAAACTGGCCAATTTAATGGGAAGTGGGTGGAAAAAGAAGAGTTAAATTGTTTGCTTTATGTCACGTAGACGCAACAGCTAGGGTCACAGCATCGTTTCACTGCCGAGCCTCTGCTGTTTAATCTCAGTCGTCGTTTTGGATACAATAATTGGGGTGCAGACCCACGGAACGGTTGGCCAGTTTAATGCAGATTCAGTCGTGGAAACCAGGATGAGCCCTTGACTCTTCGTTTTAAGATGACTTTTTAAAGTTCTGTACTGAATCTTCTCCGACGACAACAAGAGATACATTTCAGGTTGACAATAATTAACACTTTAAAAGAATAGCTGCTCTAAGTAAGCTTGATAAAATAAATGAACAGTAATACTAATCCAAAGAGCGTAGTCTGATAGAATTATCTTGCACGCCTATGTTTTAACCACAGGGATAGTGTTTTTAGTCTTTTTCTGTTGTTGTTAAATAAGATTGCATTTTTTTCTCCCAAATTTATGATGATGAGAGTTAACACTGCCTTAGTGGGAACAGTCCAGTATTGTAGAATGAAACTGAAATATAATAAAGATGCAGGCTTAACCCATACTTTTCAAGAAAGGACTGACCCTGAGTGGGAGCTGTGTCCGGAGCACAGTGTTGGTCCGAACAGGAAACCCAGTGTATCAAATGACAGAAAGCTGTGAGGGTTTGAAAATCCTAAGAAAGAGAGTCAATTCAAGGGAGATTGGAAAGGTCAGCCAGACTCTGTGGAGACACGGACTGAATAGAACAGAAAAGACCCGCGACATGCTTTGCCAGAGGAGTGAGGCAAACCCAGTTCTCTATAGGTTCTGACCATGCGAAGTGGAGGCTGCCGTGATCCATCCCATCACACTCAGTCGCCTTGGCAACAGCACAGCGTTTCTACCAGGAGGAGGAAAACAGCTGACCTTACCAGGCAGCAGAGAGAGGCAAAGCCACCCAAGGTCCAGAGATCTCGCCAGAAGGGCACAGGTGGATGTTCGCTGAGCACAGGAGGGCACCGTGAAGAGAGACACTTGCTGGCTGCATGAGAGGATTCATTGAGCCACCAGCTGCTCTTGGAGCCCCCAGAAGACCCCCTTGGACATTGGCTATCATCAGTGTCAACCACACATCGAATCTTATAAATCTTTGATTTCTTTTTTTTTTTTAATTTTGGTTTTATGGGAGTACAGTTGATTCACAATGTTGTGTTAGTTTCAGGTGTACAGCAAAGTGGTTCAGTTATACACACACATGTATCTATTCTTTTTCAAATTCTTTTCCCGTTTAGGTTGTTACATCATATTGAACACAGTTCCCTGTGCTCTACAGGAGGTCCTTGTTGGTTATCTATCTTGTATATAGTAGCGTGTGTATGTTCATCTCAAACTCCTCATTTATCCCTTCCCCCCAGGTTTCCCCTTTGGTAACCAAGTCAGACAGAGAAAGACAAACGGGATATGATATTATTTATATGTGGAATCTAATTGTTTTAAAAATGAACTTATTCACAAAACAGAAACACACTTACAGATATCGAAAGCAGACTTATGGTTACCAAAAGTGAATCTATGATTTCTCAAGCCCACCTGATCCCAGTGTACAAGGAACGGAACGCCCCTGGGAAGATGGCAGGTGAAGAATAAACCAACCAAAAATCTTTTGCCGCTTCTCAAAACGATTTGCAGTAAAAAGCAGTTCATCATTGTAAGTCCATTCATGATTGTAACTCAGCACAAGTTCAGTGTCTTTATAAACGTTCTCATTGATTGAAATCACAGTATTGTTCTCAGTGCAGATAGGCATTGATAGAATAGAGATCGAACTGTTCTTGTGACTTATTTGGGAAATTTTCCATATAAAAATAATCTGGTGAAGGTTCCCCCTTGAACAGAGGGTCTCACAGTTATTGTACAGTCCTTCTGGGTTAAAAGAATCTAGAAAAGTGTTTCCCTTGAAAGTGTAGAATTTTTTTTCTCTAAAGTAAAATTATGATTGTGTTAGCTATTTAATTTCATTGTTCTTGGGCTTTACAAATATTTGTCTTTACAGATTAACCTTTAAGAGCTCATTTTTTTTGTTTGCTTTTTGCTTAATTTACTTGGGCATTGTAATTTATTAATAGCTAGTATCACTACCCGTTAGTTCCTAAATAAGCCAGATAACTCTATTTCTATTATTTGTAATCCTGACACTGTCCCTTTATGTGAGGTACGTTAATTGTTATTTTTGATTGGTAGAAATAAAACTAGGAAGTGAGAAGCTATCTGAGAGAAAACTTCCGAGTTATTCTACAAAACTGCTTGGCAAAGCTTTTCATCACCAGTTTTTAAACTATGTGGACACTTTTTAAAACTAAATGAAGGATAATCATCTGTATATTTATTTATTGTTTTAAAATTTATTTTTGAAGTATAGTTGATTTACAACATTGTGTTAATTTCTCCTGTACAGCAAAGTGATTCAGTTATACGTGTGTGTGTGTGTGTGTGTGTGTGTGTGTGTGTGTATATATATATATATATATATATATATACACACACATATTCTTTTTCATGTTATCTTCCATTGTGGTTTATCACAGGATATTGAATATAGTTCCCTGTGCTCTACAGTAGGACCTTGTTTTTTATCCATTCTATATACAATAGTTTGAATCTGCTAATCCCAAACTCCCACTGCATTCCTCCCCCACCTCCCTCCCCTTTGGCAACCACAAGTGTGTTCTCTATGTCTGTGAGTCTGTTTCTATTTTGTTGATAAGTTCATTTGTGTCACATTTTAGATTCCACATGTAAGTGATATCATACAGTATTTGTCTTTCTCTGTCTGACCTACTTCACTCAGTAAGATAATCTCTAGGTCCATCCATGTGGCTGCAAATGACGTTATTTCATTCTTTTTTTATGACTGAGTAGTATTCCATTGTATACATGTACCATATCTTCTTTATCCAGTCCTCTGTCAATGGACACTTAGGTCGTTTCCATGTCTTGGCTATTGTAAATAGTGCTGCAATGAACACTGGGGTGCATGTGTCTTTTAGAATTAGAGTTTTGTCTGGATATATGCCCAGGAGTGGGATTGAGGGGTCATATGGTGACTCTGTTTACTTTTTTGAGGAACCTCCATACTGTTCTCCACAGTGGCTGCACCAGTTTACATTCCCTCATGTGGATATTTAAAACCAGCTGTGTTATGGACTGAATGTTTGTGTCTCCCCAAAATACATGTTAAAATCCTAACCCCCAAAGTGACGGTACCCGGAGGTGGGCCAGTTGGGAGGTGATCAGATCATGAGGGTGGAGCTCTTATTAACGGGATTAGTGCCCTTATAACAGAGGCCCCCGAGAGCTCCCTCCCCTCTTCTGCAGGTGAGGACACGGTGAGAAGTCACCCTCTATGAACCAGGAAGGGCACCCCCTCACTGGACAGTGAATCTGCCAGCACTTTGATCTTGTACTTTCAGCCTCCAGAACTGTGAAGAATAAATATCTGTTGTTTATAAGTCACCCAGTCTGTGGTTTTCTTCTATAGCAGCAGGAACAGACTGAATCAAGCTGTTTAAAGCAATAATTATTTGCCAACATACAATTATTGAGATATAAAATTGCAGAATATGAGATTATATATCTTATATCTACAAGAAAATTTCTCTAAAAGAAATTTTTAGATAGACGTAGGTAAAACAAACTTCTTTTGAAACGTCATTATGAGTTTAGGAAAAGAGATGATTAAACACTAATATGAATTGCAAACAAAGAAACCCAATGTGCAGTTTCCCAGGAAAACATCACAATACTTATGTACAATTCAATGTCTTAATGGAATCCCAGGTAACCATTAGAAATAGTTAACCTAATTATATTGCTATTACAAGGTAGATGAGGGTAAAATATATATTTATATGCATATATGCATAATATATATTATATATGCATATAAATGCTATAGGGAAATAAATTATGCAAATGTATGCTTAGGTAAATAAAAGCAATTCAGAAGATTTTTTTCACTCTGATTCTCGAAGGGTTTGCCATCAAGGTAGCTAATGCAACAAGGTAATTATTAGCAGAATTATGATTGGGTTCCTTAAAGAATGTTTTAAAACAGCTGTTTTAAGCTATGGAGATGAAAGATATATTTTCAGAAATTTAGACGTTCAGAGGTCATTCAAGGAAACTGTTTTCTTGGAATCTGTGTAGTGTGGAAATGTGATTTGACTAAAATCCTTTAATTTGGCGTTATTCAGGCTATATGTCCATGAAGTGGAACAGGGCATGATGTTAAAATACAACAGTCTCAATATTGGTCAGAACAAATATCTTGTTTATGTTATGATGTTTCATCTCTAATTATTCTTCAGAGGAATGATGAAGAATTTAATATCGGGCTAATTGGTCCCATTATTAAAAAGAAACATGTGCCGCAGACTTCCATCAGCTTTAATTACGCTTACTGGAACAAATGCACAGTCTGTAGTGACCTTCCTCCTGTCTTTTGCCATCATACAGAATTTTAAAATATAAATAGCAAAAAGGCCGTGGACTCCTTCTGTCTCAGAAAATTCATTGTTAGCGTTCTGATGAAATTGCAGATACCACACCTTTACTCTAAAGAATATCGACTGTTTCTAATTATTGAGGGAAAAAGTGATAACCTTTTAGCTTCACATTGGCTTTCAGGTATGACTATCAAAAAGTATTTGTTTGGGCTTCCCTGGTGGCGCAGTGGTTGAGAGTCCACCTGCCGATGCAGGGGACGCGGGTTCGTGCCCCGGTCCGGGAAGTTCCCACATGCCGCGGAGCGGCTGGGCCCGTGAGCCATGGCCGCTGAGCCTGCGTGTCCGGAGCCTGTGCTCTGCAACGGGAGAGGCCACAACAGTGAGAGGCCTGCGTACTGCAAAAAAAAAAAAAAAAAAAAGTATTTGTTTGCCTGTAATTTTAAATTTTCTCAGTGTTTGACTTTGGAGGGAGCAAGGATAAATATTTCTGTGAAGTGTTCAGGTAAATTCTGTGAATCTCTGCATACCAAGTATCGCCCCATCTACATGCTATGATGTAGCAAGAGTTCCTTCTGTGCAGCTATACTGGTTATCTTCTGGAGGGGCTGTGGTTCGTTGTACCATTCTGCCATATGTTGATAAATATGACTCACATGTGTTGCTGTGGAAGTTCTTCAAAAAGATGGATGTGATGTTTCCAGCATCCCAAACTCAACAGACAGAGGGAAGATGAGACACTGCCATTTCCCACCTTACTGCACCATACCTGGACACAGGTATGATGTCCGTCTAGTGGACCAGATGCCCCGTGAACTGAAAATCAGCTCCTCTCACCCCACCATTGGTGGGGCATGTGGCTCTGACCTTGAATGTGGTCCTTTTCATCTGTAAACTATGACTAAAAGAGTCGGTGGTCTCTTTTTCCACTTCACTCACTAGCATTTGTTCCAAATAGCGGGAAATCTGTTAACATTGCTGAGGTACCTATTGTCATGCCATTTCATTTCATTTTACTCACATGCATAACCTCTCCTTCTAAATGACACCAAAGGCAGCATGGAATCCAGTGTATAGTTTGGAGCAATGAGGCATCAGTGGGTTACAGTGGAGCTGGAGATACTGTGGATATTCAGAAATTATACTTGTGCTTCCTAAGAAGCATATCCAGAACGTTCTCTGTGCTCAACCCATGTGTGAGATTATGAGAATCATTTTCATCCCAAGTGTACTTTTAAAGATATAAAAACTTTACCAAAAAGTGGAAGGTACCAAGAAATATTTGGTTTAAGCAACAGTCAGAGACCATGAGAAATAGTCCATAACTTGGACATACTGTTAACTATGAAAAATGGATTGCTACTTCCAGGAATGTGTTCAACAAGATAATAGAATATGGTGATTTTTGAGTGTGGGTTGGTCAGTGTTGGTTTTCAAAGTTTTGGAGTGAGTGAAGAATGACAGTTTATCGATGACTTCCATTAGGATCACCTGGCGGCTTTTAAATATACAGTTCCTTAGCTCCACTCCACACCTGCTGGACTGGAATATCAAGGAATGATGTGCATGTACCTGAACATGTCACAAACTCCCCAGGTTACTTGAATGCCCGACAGGTTTGGGGAGACAGAAATCTTGATGTTCATGGATAGAGATGGGGGGTGGAAACCCACAGCCTCCAAATGGGGCAGTTGGTAGAAGCACAAGGTGTTGACCCTTGGGGGGCTTGCCATACTGATAAGGATTAAGATCTCAGTTTCAGCCAAGTACAATGGGGGTGAAGACTTTCTCTAACCTCAGCGAGGGAATGGACAAGCTGTACGGGCTTGGAAAATCCAGCAGACGAAAGGGAAAAGCTGTTTTGGAAGTGTCTCCTAGAAGGAGTTGGCGTGTGCTTCTGCCTGCCACCCATAGTTAGAAAAGCTCTTGTCAGTATGGACTTACCCTGAGAGACAAGGGGAGTTATCTGGAACCTTGGAGGGTTTACAATAATGAGGGGAGAGTTAGAAAACCACTAATCAGAGGCTAAGCCCCAGAAAGTACCTGTACCGACCTGCTCTCATTTTGTGGAAGACACTGTTCCAGTCTGGGTGTCTTAAATCCGTGGGGAGATAGCAACTGAGATGTGGAGTTTCTAATACTGTTATTTTAGACCTATAGTGCAGAGTTTCTTTTTTTTTCCTTTTAACTTTATTTATTTATTTACTTTTGGCTGCATTGGGTCTTTGTTGCTGCACGCGGGCTTTCTCTAGTCGCGGCCAGCTGGGTCTACTCTTCGCTGTGGTGCACGGGCTTCTCATTGCGGTGGCTTCTCCTGTTGTGGAGCACAGACTCTAGGCGCGCGGGCTTCAGTAGTTGTGGCCCGTGAGCTCTAGAGCGCAGGCTCAGTAGTTGTGGCGCACCAGCTTAGTTGCTCCGTGACACGTGGGATCTTCCCTGACCATGGTGGATTCTTAACCATTGCACCACCAGAGAAGTCCCTAGTGCAGAGTTCCTTATAGAATGGTGAAATTGTCAAATGGTGCAATGGTGCATTGTCGAAAAAACAAAACAAACAAAAAACCTCTCCAAAAATAAGCAAGGAAACCAGTATTGGGGATCCTGCTCTTGTGAGGGGGAGGAATAATGGTCAGAAAAGGGTTAGACTACAATGTTTATTTTGCAGATGACACTGTGTAGCAACAACAGCTTCACGATATGTATCGATCACTTACATCAAAGAGCCAAAGCAGGGCTTCCCCGGTGGCGCAGTGGTTGAGAGTCCGCCTGCCGACGCAGGGGACACGGGTTCGTGCCCCGGCCCGGGAAGATCCCACATGCCGCGGAGCGGCTGGGCCCGTGAGCCATGGCCGCTGAGCCTGCGCGTCCGCAGCCTGTGCTCCGCAACGGGAGAGGCCACATCAGTGAGAGGCCCGCGTACCGCAAAAAAACAAAGAACAACAAACAAACAAACAAAAACAAAACAAAACAAAACAAAAAAAGAGCCAATGCATCAGTTATATCCTTGGTTATGAAAGACTACATATAAATAAAGACTTTGATTTGAAGGAAATAACCTAGTACCCCACCAAGATAAATAACCGTAAAATTTTACCATGAAACACTACCAGCAAAAAAAAAAAAAAAAAAAAAATTGATGCCAATGTATTACTTTCCATCTCTTCCAATCATAATAGCATCCGTATTAAAATATTGCATCTTTGTCACATGAAGGATATTCTTTGAAGTGCTGATAGCTATCATAGAACTGTAGTGACTTGTTCTGTTGTAAATTGTGCTGTGGATGGTATTACAGTTGAGCAATGCAGTCAACTGTAATTTTATTAAAAATAGATTTTTCTCTTTATAGTTTTTAAAGAGACCCAATTTCCTTTTCATTTGCAGAAAAAAAATCTAGTACCTTGTAAGTCTTTATACTAAAATGTGGAAAAATGGTCTCTGAAACAACAGCCAATGAGAAAACACATTCAATTGATTAATCCATTTAATCATTAATGAATTCAATTGGGAAAAAAGAGAAACATATTAATAGATCCAACTCATGTTGTCAGACTCTCATCTATGAGCTTCAATGGTAAATCACATCAACTCTGCCTAAGCTTTTTGTTTTGTTTGTTTCAAGTAAAAATATTTAAGGAGGTAGAATCATCACCCTGTAATGTGTATTTTCCAGACAAATCATATATTGGACAATGCCTGTAGTTATCTAAAAATAGGGGAATGTCCCAGGAATTCACAACCATGGCAGCGGGTTTGGTTGAGGATAACTATGAAGGAGTCGGGTAGAACAGAAGTGAAAAAATAATCACCTTGTAAGTGGGTTGGTATTAACAAGGTGAAATGATTATTGATAAGTTACTTGACTCATCCAAAACCTTAACTGGAAAAGAGATAAATGTCCTTTAAAACTGAATTTAGGGGCTTCCCTGGTGGCGCAGTGGTTGAGAGTCCGCCTGCCGATGCAGGGGACGCGGGTTCGTGCCCCCGTCCGGGAAGATCCCACATGCCGCGGAGCGGCTGGGCCCGTGAGCCATGGCCGCTGAGCCTGCGCGTCCGGAGTCTGTGCTCTGCAACGGGAGAGGCCACAACAGTGAGAGGCCCGCGTACCGCAAAAAAAAAAACAAAAAAAACTGAATTTAACAAAAACTGTAGCAAGTAACATGCACACATCTATTTTTACCTACACACACATTGAAAATATACACGTGTGTATATATATTTATATATGCATGTGTGCATTGATTTATATTTGTACGTGTGTGTTGATTTATACTATAAATATATGTATATGTATATATATTAGAAATCTGCCTGTCTCTCTCACAGAGAAATTTTTATATATAAATATATATATGTGCGTGTATAATATATATACTCAGAGAGATAGAGGATGATATATATGCATATTATATATATATATATTTAGACAGTGTGAGAGAGAAACACAGGAGATAGACAGAGCGAGTATATATTTCTACATACGGAGAGAGATCCAAAGGGATTTGGTTTATACAATTAGCCATAGTTTTAAAAGAGGATAACTAAAACAATATCAGCATAAAAGCACTACAGAATATAGAATAATCTTTCACTGCAATAATTTGTTATGGAATCTAGATGTTTTTAGTTCTGTTGCAGCTAATGCAAAAATGGAACTGTGTAGGAATATGTAATTTTTATTGTCCAATGAAGAAAACATATCATTTTCTCAGAAGAAATTCATTTTCTCTGGTACTTCATTAAATGATAAATAAATTACATGCTCTAAATTTCGGAGCTCTGGTAGAAAAGTCATGTAAAAAAAAATTAAGTTGGGGGCTTCCCTGGTGGCACAGTGGTTGAGAGTCCGCCTGCCGATGCAGGGGACACGGGTTCGTGCCCCGGTCCAGGAAGATCCCACATGCCGCGGAGCGGCTGGGCCCGTGAGCCATGGCCGCTGAGCCTGTGCGTCCGGAGCCTGTGCTCCGCAACGGGAGAGGCCACAACACTGAGAGGCCCGCGTCCGGCAAAAAAAAAAAAAAAAAATTAAGGTGTCTGAGTTCAGCCCCAAAATAAATGTCCCATGGATAATATACAGAACGTGTCTCACTCAGCTTCAGTAAGAGGGATTCTGGGGAGTCTGTTTCTAAAAGAAAGCAAAGTTGGTCACAAGTTCCAGTGCTGTCAAATAATGGAGACCAGAACATACCACCTGTGCAGAAAGGAATGGGAGCCGTGCTCCTTGTGTGAAATCAGGGACACAGGAGTTACTCTTAGGAAGAAGGAGAGCAAAGGAGCACAGCGCAAACAAAATCCTCAGACATCTCCATCCAACCACTGTTCATCCTCGAGACCCTGGGGACTGGCTTCATCTTAGAGATGCTACAGGAGGAACAAGGGTTCTCCCCTGTGACCTGCAGCCAGTGCACATGTGGAGGCTGCTGTGGGCAGATTTTGGCAATGAGCAATGCTGAGGTGTGTGGTGTCAACCAAGACGAGAGGCTGCATACACAAGGGCAATGTGCGCAGCATAAATCCTATGACGCCATGGCAACTGCTCATACAGCCTGTATGTCTTGAAAGCTGACACGGAGATTAATGATTTAAAAGGCTGTTGCGCTATTTATTTATTAAAAAAAGATTTTTTTTTTTTTTGACAAAAGCCCAAGCCTGAAAAGAATGGCAGCTGATCCATTTGGTGGGTTCCCAGTTGGTTTCTTTGAAAATGTTCTCTGAAATACCAAAATGATTCATTTTGTTGAATGTCCAGGTGATAAGAATAGAAATTATACTAAAAATAAAACCTTCCTAATTTCCCATTTCCATTGCAGAAATATTTAATTTTCTCTTTTATTAACAGTGAATTATAAAACAGAAAGGCATAAATGCAGAAGAATTTTTATAACACATAAAATGGCAAAAACCGTGTGCACAGCGTGATCATGATAGCAAATGTTGTAGTTAATCCTCTCTTACTATTATAAAAAGAAAGGCATAATGAAGGAAAACGTTATAACTCGTAAAATGGTAGACATTAGTGTTTGTGCAAAAGATGATTTGCATCAGAAAAATAACTTAATATACACTATGGTGGTGGGGGAATTTCATATGAAAATTACCATCAAATTCATTGCCATCAAAATGAGGCTGAATAGGACTTCCCTGATGGCGCAGTGGTTGGGAATCCTCCTGCCAATGCAGGGGACATGGGTTCGAGCCCTGGTCCAGGAAGATCCCACATGCCACGGAGCAACTAAGCCCGCGAGGCACAACTGCCTACTGAGCCCACGTACCACAACTGCTGAAGCCTGTGCACCTAGAGCCCGTGCTCCACAGCAAGAGAAGCCACCGTAATGAGAAGCCTGCGCACCTCAGTGAAGAGTAGCCCCTGCTCGCCGCAACTAGAGGGAGCCCGTGCGCAGCAACGAAGACCCAACGCAGCCAAAAAATACATAAATAAATAAATAATTTTTAAAAAGAGGTTGAATGTATAGCCTGAAGGAACTTAGAAGTTTGAGTAATGAAAATATTTGTCATGCAGTGAATATCCATGAAATCAAAAGGGTGGACACTATCTCTAAAATTAAAATATTTGACCATTTCTCCTAATTCATTTAGTCTAGAAATCAGGAGGGCAATACAGTGAAGTGGTACCAAAAGAACAGTTATCCAGGAGGAAGGTTCTAGGCGTGCGTGCGTATGTCTCCACATGTGTGGATCCTCTCATGGCCCCATGGTGCTCCTCCTGGACCTACAGCTCTCCCAGGAAGCAGCAGGATCACACTTTTGACCATCACACTGCATTATCCACCTCGAAGTACAACGTCCATCTTTTGAGTCATCTCTCACAGTAAAGTTGATCATTTCATTCTGGTTTTGAAACAGTGAAAAATTGGAAGCAATCTAAAGTAGGCCCCTAAATGTAGAGAGGAATGGGTAAATAAACTGCCGTTTATTCACAAAATGGAATAATATACACCATTAACAGCAGACTAGGTTTACCTTTGCTGAATAGGATGAATCTCAGAGGCATAGGTTTGAGTCAAAAAGAAAAAAAAAAATACTAAGTAATTAACAACAAGGTCCTACTGTAGAGCAGAGAGAACTCTATTCAATATCCTGTGATAAACCACAATGCAAAAGAATATGAAAAAAAATGTGTCTATATATGTATAACTGAGTCACTTTGCTCTACAGCAGAAATTAACACAACGTTGTAAATTAACTGGACTTTAGTAAAATAAATTTTTAAGACATAAGTAGCAAAAATACATGTAAATATATGGAGAGGAGGATATATTTTGTGTCCAGTTTGAAATCAAATAAATTTCCTGTAAGATACCTAAATGTAAAATATTTAAAAATAGATGGAAAGAATGTACATCAACATTAGGAAATTGGTAATATGTGGTGGGGACAGAGGGAGTGGGAAATTTGGGGGATTTATTTAAAAAATTGACACGAAGCATAAAATTACACAGTTTTTATTTGTCTGAACATTTAATGTTGGAAATATTTTCTTAATCAGCTAAGATTATATCCAGTACATGCAAGATCTCTGGGGAGAAAGATCAAAATACTGTTTAAAACTTGTAGAACAGGGCTTCCCTGGTGGTGCAGTGGTTGGGAGTCCCCCTGCCGGACGCGGGTTCGTGCCCCGGTCCGGGAAGATCCCACATGCCACAGAGCGGCTGGGCCCGTGAGACATGGCCGTTGAGCCTGCACGTCCAGAGCCTGTGCTCCGCAACGGGAGAGGCCACAACAGTGAGAGGCCCGCGTACCGCAAAAAAAAAATAATCATAATAATAATTTGTAGAACAAAAATAGATGAAGTATGAATACATGTAGATGGGAAAACTCCATACTGTTAAAAATGCAAGATGTTCATGAAGCTAAATTCAATATGATCCCAAAGAAAGTACCCATCGTTTTGGTAGAAATTGACAAGCTGTTGTAAAATTTGTGAGGACAAGTGAGGTGCAGTCATACCCAAGGAAATTTTGAAACTGAGGAATGAGTAGATGAAACTGAAACTTCCATAAAGATATATATATATATATATATATATATTTATTTATTTATTTATTTATTTATTTATTAGCAGTTCTAATAGTATGGTGTTGTCAAGAAATAAGTAAACACATTAGTTTACTTACTAAAAAGATTAAATTGTGTGATGAAATTAAATTCGTAGAACAAAAGGTCAACTATGTCCATGTGATTCCTACTGTCACAGTATGTCCGTTGTCACTGAGAACATCTTAGACCAAAAGTATGGGTTTTTAATTTGCGTAAGAAATTACCACACGTCCAGCGATGAAAAGTAACACCCGTTTGTCAGTTTACAGCTTCCGTGGGTCAGGAGTCCAGACACAGCACAGCTGAGTTCTCTGTAAGGCTGCAGTGAAGGTTAGTGCAGGATTGCATTCTCATCTGAAAGCTTGGCTAGGGTTGGACCCGTGCCCAAGCTCACCTAGGCTGTTGTCAGAATTCATATCCTTGTAGTTGTAAGACTGGGGCATTCTCATCTGAAAGCTTGGTTGGGGATGGGCCCACATCCAAGCTCACCTAGGCTGCTGTCAGAATACATGTCCTTGTAGTTGTAACACTGGGGCATTCTCATCTGAAAGCTTGGTTGGGGATGGGCCCACGTCCAAGCTCACCTAGGCTGCTGTCAGAATTCATGTCCTTGTAGTTGTAAGATGGGAGGAGTTGGCATCCAAGCGCACTTAGGTTGTTATCAGAATTCAGCATATAGGACCTTGCTTCTTCAAAGAGCGGAGGGTCCAGAGTGAAGTCTCATATAAAGAAGCATCATCACAAAAGGCATATCCATCACAATTGCCATAGAAGGCGACCTGATCAAGGGAGGTGACCTCACCATGTCAGTTGTATTCCATTGGCTCGACCAAGGCATCGTTCTCACTCACACACAAGGGGACAGTGTGACCACCAGGAGGTGGGTCCTGTGGACCACCCTACAGTTCCTCCATCACAAATAGTTAGTTCCCAGTGCCCTACCACATTTTTTAATTTTAAAAACAACTGTATAGACTGGAAAGCTATCCCAAGTGATTTTTTTAAATGTTTATTTTATTTTATTTTTAACATCTTTATTGGAGCATAATTGCTTTACAATGGTGTGTTAGTTTCTGCTGTATAACAAAGTGAATCAGCTATACGTATACATATATCCCCATATCCCCTCCCTCTTGCGTCTCCCTCCCACCCTCCCCCACCCCTCTAGGTGGTCACAAAGCACCGAGCTGATCTCCCTGTGCTATGCGGCTGCTTCCCACTAGCTACCTATTTTACGTTTGGTAGTGTATATATGTCCATGCCACTCTCTCACTTCGTCCCAGCTTACCCTTCCCCCTCCCCATATCCTCAAGTCCATTCTCTAGTAGGTCTGAGTCTTTATTCCCATCTTACCCCTAGGTTCTTCATGACATTTTTTTTTCTTAAGTTCCATATTTTGAATATGAAATATGTTTTGTAGTTATTTTATAGATTATGTTGACCCCATGATTAAAATATATTGATCTTTATTTTATACATTACTTATGCAATGTGTTATTTTTACAAATGGGAAGGCATTAAAAATCCCATCTTTCCAGATGTTCTCGAAATTCTACGCACAAATAATTACTGTGGGTTATAGCCACCTGGATGTCCTAATTGTGAGAAGAGCATAACATGGTGCTAATACATTCTCTCTCAGCGAAAGTGTTTAGAGACATATTGTTTCTGTCTTGGTTGGAGAAAAGTCAATACTCTACAAGAATTGCCAGAAAATGTTAAAAATCATCATTGACCATAATTTTAACTCGAAGGGTTTATGGCCACAGTCTTTATAATGTGACTGAAGAATTCATGAGTGGGGACAAAACTCTGTCCTATAATTAGGGAAATGACTCCAAAAGGTCATACGATGTTCATGAAGATAAAGCCGCTGCTTTGGAAACAGAGTTAGAGCGTTCTGTGGAGAACAAAAACAGGCTTCCCATATTGGACAGGAATGGCGTCATGTCGCCATACTCCTTCCCAGCCTTTGCTCGGTGATAAAGCCCTAGACGGTGAAACCAGCTTGGTTTCGAAAGCCATTGCCCCCCTTTTTGCTACATCAGCCAGCACTGAAACGCCACATCGTTGTGCAGACCCGCGTTCATGGTACCCTCTTCCGATGCCCCCGCCTGTGGCATTTCTGTGCACATAACAATTAAACATTTTAAAGGGGGCAGGAAGAGGGCAACTTCGTAAAAATGGCAAAACCAAGCGAAGTAAGTGAAGCCCAGCGTTGTCGTAGGGCTGCTGTCTACTGTTTATGACCCCAGGCCCAGGAAATCCTGTGACACTCACGTGTGCCTTTTCTTCCTAACGCGTTCCTTGCCACCTTTAGCTCTTGGCAATAGAAATGAAAAGATTCCCCGCATAATCGCTTCATTTCCCTCCCTCCTCTTTCTGTCTCTTGTTTGGCTTCATTTAGAGGCTTCCAGGAGACCTCACGTTTTGACTTTATGCCCCCTCGTTGTACAGAAACGAAGGACGCGTATGAGTTACTCTGAAAACATCGCTCTCATTGGAGACACGGCGGGTGTCATTCCAAAACTGCAGCACGGAGCTAATTTCTGTTACTCTTTCGAATGCACGTGGCAGTTGGAGAAACCGAAGCTCTCCTCTTGGTCCTTGGAGCCATAGGTGATATATTTGAAACGGACCTCGTTTCGCTGTTCAGCTTGTTCATTAGCTGGGCAACTAGGCAGCTTAGTTAATAATGCATTATTTTTGGAACGCACAGTGCGTGCTCAGGCTTAGACAGCTGGAGATTCATCTGAAGGAGTGCATACAGCGGGAATCTGGGACATCGCAAAATGCATATATCCAGCCACTCTGTGAATATCCAAATTTGCATGGCCCACCCTGCAAGCCACTAAGAGGCAGGAACAATAGACACTGGATGTGAGGATTGAGCCCAGAAAAATCATCTTTGGAGGATCCTCGTGAAAATCAGCCCCATGAGTTCATTGATTGACGGGCATTTGTAAGAGATTCGGCGCACGCGTCGTTTTCTTATTCCTAATATCTTCCATGCATCTGGAGGTCTTCACAATGACCTTCTCGTTGCCAGGCTCTTAGGCCAAAAGAACGCTTTGTAGGTACTGCGACGTCGGGTGTATGTCTGTAAAACCACCAAGGAGAGCCTGAATTCCTCATGGCAGGAGTGGACAGCTGGACCATCACAGCCTTGAAAACGAATGGATCAACCTGTGTAAAGATGGGAGAAATCTTCCTCAAAGACATGAGTGTACCTGGACCTGCCCTCAGCACCTCCACAACAGTCTTGACGAGCCATTTAAAAAAATTAATTAATTAGGAGCTTCCCTGGTGGCGCAGTGGTTGAGAGTCCGCCTGCTGATGCAGGGGACGCGTGTTCGTGCCCCGGTCCGGGAAGATCCCACATGCCGCGGAGCGGCTGGGCCCGTGAGCCATGGCCGCTGAGCCTGCGCGTCCGGAGCCTGTGCTCCGCAACGGGAGAGGCCACGACAGTGAGAGGCCTGCGTACCGCAAAAAAAAAAAAAATAATTAAAAACTTTTTTAAAGTTTTTAACTTTTTAAAGTTGAAGGATAGTTGATTTACAATATTGTGTTAGTTTCAGGTGCACAGCAAAGTGATTCAGTTATTTCGATTATTTTCCATTATAGGTTATTACAAGATGTTGAGTATAGTTTCCTATGCTATGTAGTAGGTCCTTGTTTATTTTCTACATGGTCGTGTACATCTATTAATCCCCTACTTCGAATTTATCCCTCCCCACCTTCCCCTTTGGTAACCCTAAGTCTGTTCTCGATGTCTGTGAGTCTATTTCTGTTTTGTAAATAAGTTCATTTGTGTCATTCTTAAATTTTTTATTTTATTTATTTAGTTATTTGGCTGTGTTCGGTCTTCATTGCTGCATGCAGGGTTTCTCTAGTTGCAGCGAGTGGGGTCTACTCTTCATTGCGGTGTGCAGGCTTCTCATTGCGGTGGCTTCTCTTGTTGCAGAGCACGGGCTCTAGGCTTACGGGCTTCAGTAGTTGCAGCACGCGGGCTCAGTAGTTGCGGCACGTGGGCTCAGTAGTTGCAGCATGCGAGCCCTAAACCACGTGGGCTTCTGTAGTTGCAGCACATGGGCTCAGCAGTTGTGGCTCGTGGGCTCTAGAGCACAGGCCCAGTAGTTGTGGCGAATGGGCTTAGTTGCTCCACGGCATGTGGGATCTTCCCAGACCAGGGCTTGAACCCATGTCCCCTGCATTGGCAGGCGTATTCTTAACCACTGCACCACCAAGAAAATCCAGTATCATTTTTTTAGATTCCACATATTAGTGATACTATACGGTATTTGTCTTTCTCTGTCTGACTTCACTTAGTATGATCATCTCTAGGTCCGTCCATGTTGCTGCAGATGGCATTATTTCATTCCTTTTTATGGCTGAGTAATATTCCATTGTATATATGCACCACATCTTCTTTATGCATTCCTCTGTTGATGAACATCTAGGTTGTTTCCATGTCCTGCCTCTTGTAAACAGTGCTGCTACAAACATTGGGGTGCATCTCACAAGCCTTCTTGATACCTGTTGTCCATCATCCTTTGTCATAGGTTGAATTGTCCCTCCCCCCATGATTGTAACCCCTAGTTGCTCGGAATGTGACCTTATTTGGAAACAGGGTCATTGAAGGTACAATTAGCAAACTGGAGGTATGGTTATTGTGGAGTAGGGTGGAACCTTAATCCAGTATGACTGCTGTCCTTATTAAAAGGGGATATTTGGGCCTGGGGACATGGACACAGGAGGAACCAATGTGATGATTGGACTAATACTGCCATAGACGCAGGAACCACTACCAGGACCTAGGAGAGAGACCTACAACAGACCCTCCCCTGTGTGGCCTTCAGAAGGAGGGCAGCCCTGCTGGCATAGCTTCATCTCAGATCTCTGGTCCCAGAACTGGAAGAGAACACGTTTCTGTGGCGTAAGCCACTTGGTTTGTGATGCTTTGTCGTGGCAGCCCTACGAAATCAATCCAGGTCTTTTTGGTGCAATGAATAGAATTCACATTGAACGCCTTAGGCAGGAAAGGATTTTCTTACTCAATAATAGAAAGTTCAGAGAATCGCCAGAGAGTCCGATCTTGATGGCTCACGCAGCCTGGAACAAACTCCAACCACGTGTGGGAGGTTCTACAAAGTGAACAATGGGCTGCCTGCCACCCTGACCATTGGAGAGAACTGCCACCTATCCTGCTCCAGGACACCTGGACACCTTCCCAGGAAGGGGCGGAGTCCAGTTTCCCTGCCACCAAGCCACTTACCTCTGAAACCACTCGCTGTAAACTAGGTCACCTGGTCTACCCCTGATGTCCGGGGGAGTCTGGCATATTGGCTGGATAACACCTTGGGAATCATCACAAACTTGGAGAAATTCAAAAACTGAGTGGAAGGTTTAGGTTGGGAAATCAAAGAGGACAGAGGTTTATAGAAGTGGTTGAAATTTCAACCATTATGGACATTTTGTGATCAGTCCGTCTTTTTATCTTGACTCGGAAAACAAGAGCTGTGGTACCATCTGTGTTCTAGCCACCAGGAATCCACAATGAACAGGACAGATTTATTCCTGTTTCTTATGGAGCTTGTCTTCCAATAAGGGGAATCATTTGAAAGCCACATGTTTTACAATATTACAAACCATTGTTGAAGTCGAGTTGATGTACAGTATTATGCAAGTTACAGGTATACAATATAGTAATTCACAATTTTTAAACGTCATATTCTATTAATAGGTCTTATAAAATATTGGCTATATGCCCTGTGTTGTACAATATATCCTTGTAGCTTATTTATCTTACACATGATAGTTTGTACCTCTTAATCCCCTACCCCTGTGTTACCCCTCCACACTTCCGTCCCTGCCACGGGTAACTGCTAGTATGTTCTCTATATCTGAGTCTGTTTCTGTTTTGTGATATTCACAAGTTTGTTGTATATTTTAGATTCCACATATAAGTGATATGAAACAGTATTTGTGTTTGTCTGGCTTATTTCACTCAGCACAGTGCCCTCCAAGTCCATCCATGTTGCTGCCAATGGCAGGCTTTCATTCTTTTTTTTTTTTTTTTGCGGTACGTGGGCCTCTCACTGCTGTGGCCTCTCCCGTTGTGGAGCACAGGCTCCGGACACGCAGGCTCAGCGGCCATGGCTCACGGGCCCAGCCGCTCCGCGGCATGTGGGATCTTCCCAGACCGGGGCACGAACCCGTGTCCCCAGCATCAGCAGGCGGACTCTCAACCACTGCGCCACCAGGGAAGCCCAGGATTTCATTCTTTTTTATGGTTGAGTAATATTCCATTGTGTATATGTACCACATCTTCTTTATCCCTTCATCTGTCAGTAGACATTTAGATTGCTTCCATGTCTTGTGAAAGCCACATCTTTAAAACAATTAATTGTTGGTTATGATTGGTGTCTTGAAGGATTAAATACAACTAAAGACCACCAGGTAGAGTTGTGTAGGGTTTTTACCTGCCGCAAAGCACTTAGCCCAGGGGTAAAGGAAGAATGAAATCAGCTTCTGCCCTGGGGCGTGGGCTGTGTCTGCCCAGAACAATGTGGTCTCTTTGCTAATGAGTGCTGTGACGTTTCTGGGCCAATGTGGGTCTCTGTGGGTAGGGTGTGCTGAGGGTATACAGGCAGAGATAATGCTATTTACACTTCAGGTCAAAGGATAAGGAGTTTCCACCCAGACATTTTCTCTGCATCCTGTATTGATATGTGCGGATCTTGTGATGGTGACCATGATGTATATTTTCATATATGGCATCTGGCATCTCTTTGACAATCATTCTTTCTTACCACATTTCAGCTACTTACATAGCTTTGTTGTCCTAATGCATTTTATGATTATTTAATCCAATTTAGATAAAAATCCCAATGGATTAGAATCAGATGGAGTCACACACAGCTAATAATTTTCAATTTTGGTTTGTCCATCAGAATTTACCTTTTACCGCATAATATACTGTTCACAACTGGTAATAAAAATATTGTTTTCTCACTATCAGTCATTACTATTTTTCTATATTCACTTTAATCGCAGGACTAGAAAAATGTTATTTTTTTTAAAGACAATTATTTGTATCCAGCTAGTTTTCCTAAATCTAATATGAACTCTAGTATTTCCTTTTTTTTTTTGTGGTACGCGGGCCTCTCACTGCTGTGGCCTCTCCCGTTGTGGAGCACAGGCTCCGGACGCACAGGCTCAGCGGCCATGGCTCACAGGCCCAGCCGCTCCGCGGCACGTGGGATCTTCCTGGACCGGGGCACGAACCCGTGTCCCCTGCATCGGCAGGCGGACTCTCAACCACTGCGCCACCAGGGAAGCCCTAGTATTTCCTTTATTATGGAGTGCGTCCGCATTTTCCACGTATATGGTTATATCATCAGGAAAGAAAAAAATAACTGCATCTCCTCATTCACAATGTCCGTACCACCAATCTGTTCTTGTTTTACTCTTTGCTAAAACCTCTAAGGCCGTGTTAAATGATAACGGTGGCAGTAGGCGTCATCTTCTACTTTGTTCTCTTCCTTAAAATCGCTTTTCATGCTTTTGCCCTTGAAAATATTCGCTGTGGATGTGTGAGGGGTGACTGTGCCTTGCTGTTCACACCAGCTGTTTTTATTTACATCATCCCTTCCTTTTCTCCCACATGGCTGCTTTACCTCAAACATAAGAACTGGGCTCTCTCAAGGGGAGGGCACTCAGCCCTTTGGACACACAGGAGTTAGAGTTTACATAAAAACTGTTCAAGAGGCATCTACCTGTGGAAAAATGGTAATGGGAGCAGAGTAGAAACAGTGTACAGATTAAGGAATTGAGTCCACATTGTTTTTTGGGTTTTTTTCTTAAAAATTTTATTTGTTGCAGTATGGTTGATGTACAATATTATATAAATTATAGGTATAAAGTACAGTGATTCACAACTTTAAAGGTTATACTCCATTTATAGTTATTATAAAATATTGACTACATTACCCATGTGGTGCAATATATCCTTGTAGCTTATTTTATATATAATTGTTTGTACCTCTTAATCCCCTACACCTGTAATGCACCTCCCACCTCCCTTCTCCACATTGTTTTGTTTTTGGCCTTCTGTTGGTTCAGCAGCCCATTTCTTGAGGGGCCCATTTCAGGTTCCTTCGTCCAATTTAAGCAGTCTTGGAAATGGGGTTTGCTTGTGTACCTGACAAACAGTGATCGAATTCGGTCAATCTGGGTTGACACAGTTTGCAACAGTAATTGGTTTCTTTAAATGCTGCTGTAAACCGGGATGGAATGGGCTCACATTATTCTGTTACTGTTCAGGAGGGGGTTTTGTCTCTGGGGAACATGAATAATTACAATGACCAGAGGCTTTTTCCATCCCTCCATCCACAGATATGCTCAACCGCAAACAGTTTCATGAAATTTCCCTTAATACTCTTTATACATTCATTAGTCACAGATGCTCGTCTTCAGTTTCAAAACAAAGAAATGAACTACATCTTCCTTCCTTCCCTCCTTCCTTCCTTCCTTCCTTCCTTCCTTCCTTCCTTCCTTCCTTCCTTTCTCTCTCTCTCCCCCCTCCCTCTCCCTCTCCCTCTCTCTCTCTCTCCCCCTCCCTCCTTCCTTCCCTCCCTCCCTCCCTTCCTTCATTTCTTTGTTTCTTTTCGGCTGTGTCAGGTCTTAGTTGCAACACGCGGGCTCTTCATTATGGTGCATGGACTTCTCTCTAGTTGTGGCACGCAGGCTTAGTTGCCCCGTGGCATGTGGGATCTTTGTTCCCCGACCAGAGACAGAACACAGGTCCCCTTCATTGGAAGGCGGATTCTTTACTACTGGACCACCAGGGAAGTCCCTGAACTACATCTTTCTAAAGAAAGAACTGTAAGTCCACCCTTTTGTCTTGTGTTCTCTAAAAGCGAGTGCGTAGCCCTTTTAACCACACTCGTACTGTATATATATTGCATCAGAGTTAAATGATATTGATAATAATAATAGTGTTTATGTGTACAATTTCTTCTTTTTTTTTGAAGGCAGATCTTATCAAATGTTTTCAATACAACCTTTCTACTCACTGCCATTGTGAAGTTTAGGTGGACAATTTTCTTTCTCTTTTTTTTTGACCATTTTCAAAACATCATCAGAGCTATCATTTGTTAAGCTATTTGTGAAACACTGAATGAAGTCCTTCACGTATACCCTATCACTAGCTTCACTGTGCATATGAGAAAATTGGGGGTTTTAGCATTAAAGGAACTAGACAGACTTTACACCTGTATGTGGTGGGCGGAAGTGAAACACATTATCTGCCCAACACATGCTGGATCTCTCAACCACTGGTCGGTACTTCCCTCAGGCCAACAAGGCCATCAGCCCAAAAGTGTGACTTATTTACTTAATATATCAAAAGTGGTACCTGATTCATTATGTCTGGAACCGCAAGTGTCTCCCCCTTATATTAAAGTACCTCCTACTTAAGTGTTAAAGATGAAGATAAGGTTCTTATACTCGCGTGTATTTCAGTAATAAATCCCTCCATCAAGTAGGAGTACAATTACTGCTTTATGGTTTTCTGCAAGCACTGTAATCTGTTCAGTTCTTATTTGTATTGAGAGAAGGAACAGGTCATGGCATACTACCTTTGCGGTGTTTTATGGTTGGATAGGAAAATAAACGAGGGTGCTGTAGTCAACGGCATACGTGTCTTCACATTGTAGGGTTTTATAAAGATTGTTTCCCAAAAGGTAAAAAAAAAAAAATCCTTCCAAGAGCTGTTCATTCTCCTATGACTTATGGGGCCCAGAGGTACGGCGGTTGTGATGCATCTAATATTCATATAGCACAGTGGTTTCATCCCTGGGCTGTTGGTTTCATAAACTGGCTTCATCGAGAGACCTCTGTTGCTTCATGGGGGCCGTCCGTGGGACCCAGTAATCTCTGTTTCTGCAAGCTCTCATGTGTTCTGATGAATGGCTGGCCAAAATTTGAGAAGCTTTGCCTTTCATGGATGTAAAAGGTTATCATGTGCAGGGCTTAGGAACAGGCTCCCATTTTCCATTTCTATGCTCAGATCTCAGATGTGTTTTTGGGTTGTCAGGGTGAAAATGTAAAAGACCTTTTCAGGAAGTGGCTTGAATAGATGTTCCTGGCTGACACCCCTGTAGTGAAAGACAGATGAACAAGAGAAAAATAAACAAGTTTATTCACGTGTCTACCCAGGGAAACATGAGTAACTCCCCAAGGTGGCTTAGAATTCCAGTTTATGTAGCATCTTCTACAAAGAACAAAAACTTTTGGAGAAAAGGCAGGACAATGGCAAATGGTTTTAGGCTTCCAAGGTCAAGGTAAACTAACGGTAGATAAAGTGTAATTAGTAAAGTCTGTGATGTAGATTCCTTTGGTGCCATCTCCAGCCAATAGAGTGTAAAGTTGATGTCCTACTTTTAGGTAGTAGGGGGAGGGCAGGAAGTTTTTCTTGTGTCTGCTCTTTAGTTGTCTTCAGTTCAGAATAATCCTTACTCCAAAGAGGTATATTTTGGAATGACTTATGCTACGTCCCACCACGAGCAAAACAACTTCTGTTTTCGTCCCCTTTGGAAATTGACACTCAGTGTTTGAAAGATGAAGGTTGTATTTTTGCTTGCAAACTACTGCATCCCATCTTGTTCAAATACACGCGCTTTCTAAGAAATGACCCAAAGGTAACTGCAGATGCAAGTGTACTTACCACCCACACTTGTGTTTAAAAGGCGATTACATTATTCCACACAGTACCCTGAACACGTGAGTGGAAGACAAGAGAATGGGCATGTTTGTTTAAACTGCTGCATGGATGGCAACTCTAAAAAGCAAACCTGGGGACTTCCCTGGCGGTCCAGTGGTTAGGACTCTGAGCTTCCACTGCCAAGGGCGCAGGTTCAAACCCTGGTCGGGGAACTAAGATCCCGCATGCCGCCTGGTGCAGTCAAAAATTAAAAAAAAAAAAAAAAAAGCAAACTTGGATCCCTGGTCACATGTAGTATGTCAAGATTTCAAAATTATGCAACAGCCGTGACTGAGTCATGAGTGTTTCCCTCTTGATTTCATAACAGTACATTTTAGCTAGGTTCGCATGCATAGACATGGAGAGAAAAGGTCGATATTTGTCTTAATTAGTCAAATTGAAATATCCTGAAAGAACCCCAAAGTCTTCCGCAACCACAGCTCATGTTTTGAAAAACAAGAGGGGAGTAGAGTTTAGGAGATAAATGGCTTGATACCAGCCTGAGCTAACGGCTTGTCATCCTTTTGTGGTCGGCAGACTCCCTCCCACCCAGACGCCTGGACTCTAAGGAAGGTAAGGCAGACTGTACTGGTGTCTACCGTGGTAGAACGGGGGCGTCCCTCGCTCTCTCTATATATAATATTTGATAATCGTCACTCGTCAAAATTATTGGGCTTCAGTGACTGCTTCTGTTTGAATCTAGAAAACATTTAAAAATGAACATACTAGGAATTCCCTGGTGGTCCAGTGGTTAGGGCCCCATGCTTCCACTGCAGGGGGCCTGGGTCCCATCCCTGGTCAGGGAACTAAGATCCCACCTACCGTGCAGTGCAACCCAAACAAAAAACAAAAAAGAAAAGAAAAGAAATAAAAATGAGCATACTATCTAAACGTACATAAACTGACTAGTTTTCTGAAAAGTTTACACGTTGTACGTGCAAAGTCGAGTTAGTTTTTCTGCAGTGGTGCCTTCACTGGATCCCATGGGATACTTCACACTATCCCATCGAGGCCGGCCTGATCAATCCCATTGCTTTCTGGCCAACTTCAATACCATGAGTTCAGTCTAAACCCAACTTTTCAAATATGTGCCATGAGTTGAATTGTGTCCCCTTAGAAGATACGTTCAAGTCCTAACCCCTGGAACCCATGAATCTGGCCTTACGTTGAAACAGAGTCAGGCAGATGCCATCAGATGAAGATGAGCCCATACTGGGTCAGGGTGGGTCCTCGTCCAGTGCCTGGGGTCCTTATAAAAGGAGGGAGAGTTGGGCGTGGAAACACAGAGGGAAGCCGGAGGCAGAGACTGGAGTGGCGCAGGTCCAAGCTAAGAAACCCCAAGAATTGCCAACCAACCACCAGGACCTAAGAACGAGGCGTGAGACACTTTCTCCATCACGGCCTCAGGAGAAGCCAGCCCTGCTCACACCTTGCTCTGTCTTCTGGCCTCAGAGAAGAACTTTCTACTGTTTTCCGACCCCCGCGTCGTGGTCCTGAGTGACAGCAGCCCTGGGATTCAGTACCGCATCCTCTTGGGCTTAACCATCTCTCGACACCAGTGTGGGTCACCTCCTCGCCTGTGGGGGGGACATGCTGTGGGCTGTCCCTCCCCTCTGCCCCCCGCCTTCTCCATCTTCCAGTACGAAGAAGGCGCAATGGCAGTGTCGCCTCACAGTTGCTGTCACGAATTTCTTTGTACCTTGAACGCATATCCTGTGACCAGCATTCAAAGCTGGTTTTCTTGTGGGACACACGTTGGGGTCCCTCTGGAGACATCTCCATGGTGTAGCTTGCTGAAAGTTCTGTACCAGTTGTGGGCAGCATCCTATTACTGCAGCACCTCAAGTTTAAGTCACTTGCCCTCTGGGACTCTTTCACCAATGTATTCTAGAAGACTCAAAATTATGAATGCCTTGATGCCTTTCCTGCTCTCTCGTTTAAGATGGGTAAGCATTTAACGTACTGATTCATAGACAACGCTAAGGTGTAATCACGGATGTTTCCAAAAAGAAAAGAAAAAAGAATCTATAATTCCACCCACAGTGTAAATAAATGTTGTCTTTTCCCATTCAGCTTCTTGTAACTTTGCCATTTTATATATCTCAGTTGTTAATAGATTAATTGCAAAACAGGCATACACAGATACATTTACGTGGTCATTTATAAATGAAAAGAACGTTGCCCTTTAATTTTCCCATGTTTATCGACATTTTTTGTATCTTAGAGCAGCCTACAGAGCTCTAAAACAACCCTGAACCATAATGATGGCGAGGGACATCTCTACCTTCTATCTGCATTTTTACTAGATATTTTAATATAGAGCTGACAATACTTATCGTTTCTTATTTTAATTTTAAAAAGGGTTTTAACATTTCATCTGAAATTTTACCAATGGCTTTATCAGTTTCTAATGTTATCATCCTGTGGGTTTTTTCCTTCCTAGTCTTGTTGGTATAATAGTTTATTTCAATGAACCACCAGTAATTTCCAGTAATATCCTTTCCTTAGACAAGGAATTGTATTGTTTTATCAGCGTACGGTTGAGTGTGACTTTAAAATATGTTCAGAAATATGGATTAATGATTAATCTGTAGTTACTTTATCATTGTTAGGTGTGGTAATCAGGTGTGGTAATAATTTATACTAATTTAATGAAATGAACCAGGGAGCACTTGCTTTAAGTAGAATTAAAATCATCTGTTTCTGTTTGCTCACTTTTGTATATTTAAAGGATCATACAGCATTTACCTATGATACTCTCTGGTCCTGAAACCCTTTACAACGGAAATCAATAATCACATTTCAAATCTCTTTCAGATAATTGGAAGTTATAATTCTCTACCTACATGCGGCTTTCCTAGCCACTGTATGCCTTGCCCATTTTTTCCTTACGTCTGTATTATGATAACCTATTTCTCTGGGGTTTTTTCCCCAAGAAACCAGCTTTTGTACTTACACATTATTGCTATTATTTATTATTTTCGATCTAATGATTTCCAGTTTTTATCTTAATCAGTTCCACTTGCCTACAATTTGTTTATTACGTGGTCCATTTTATAATTTCTTAAAGTAACTATGTTCTTCCTAATATTCAATATTTTTCTTTAATAAAATTTACAACTGTATAATCTGTACTTAGTAAATATTTGGCCATATATTTCGGCATTTAGTATAAGATAGACATCTGTGTTTTCCAACTTTGGGCTGAATTTAATGTGATAAATCTGATCAAAGAGTATTTAGGGAAATGTTTCTCAATTTGTGAGCAATTAAGATTTTGACAATCCTTTATTATTTTCTAATTTCATACTTTAAGATTATTTAATAATATTTAATATTATTATTAATATTATTTTCTAATTTCATAATTTAAGATTATTTAATAATATTTAATATCAGCAAACATCACATTTTCATTTTATGAAATTTTGATGATCACATACTTAAGCTTTTTCACAGATATTCTAGGGATATAAAATAAGGACTTATGGAACTTTTTCCTCTTTCTTTAGACATATGCATGTTGGTTTTATTACCCATAACCCTGCTCAGATTTTGCTCATCTTATTTTTTTGGATTTAAAATCCAAACACTAAAATTTAATTCCACAAGTATAGCTTATTAAAATATTTAATTTTGCTCAAAATGTGTACCTGAGGATTCTTTTCACACACGTACATTTATAAATTCTATATTTATCATTACATTTACTCTGTTTCCTGCATGTCCTTTATTATTATATTTTTTGCTTTTATCACTTTGGTTTAGGGATGTTTCTTAGAAATACCATTTTATGAATCCATTTAGGTTATTAATTGTTTATATTTGTGATCATTTTATTTTTCTAGAGCCTTTGTAATTTCTGACCTGGTCTAATTGGTATTCATCTTGTTACCCCTAATTTAATAGCTTGTAGCTGGTATTATGCTTTTCTATTGTCTTAGGTGGCATTGCCTCTTTTTCTATACTCATAACCAAAAGAAAAAAAAAAGAAACATAATTATTCTTGTCAATAAGGCACTCTCTCTGTATGTTCTTCCCTTTCATTATCTCCCAGGTACATAATGTAACTTCCTTCCCAAACTTTCTTTACAACTCTAGGTTTTAGACAGTTCGTTCTTTTAATTCCCCTCACCTGTTTTATCTGTTTAGTACATATAGCTGGTCATACCAAGGTGAAAGAGTAACCATTAATTTATTTCAAAATTGGCTTCTGTTCAAATAAAATAACCAGACATAATCCTGGTGCTTATATACAAAATAAACCCTTTTTTCTTTAAAAAGAGATTTCTTTGGTTACAGTTGCATGAGTATTTTAAGACTCTCAATTCATGCTCCCACACTGTGAGATTTTTTTAATCTGCGCCATAATACATTTACCAGAATTGTATTTCATCTTATCACTTATGCATCTGTTTCAAAAAGTGGGTACTTTCTTGATCTGTGTTTTCAATTTATAGACATATCTAAATATTTACAGAAGCCCGAATTTGTGGTTTTAAATGGGAATTGTAAGACGTGAGGGGCGTATGAGAGCTGACACAGGATCACCAAGGATTATACTATTCACTCTTGAGGCAAAGGGCGAAATATTTCAAACTGCAATTCAGATAATGATGACAGTTTAAGTTTTTTTTTTAAAACACCGTGTTATAGTGTTATATTTATTCCTAATAGAATCTGAAGAGCAGAGCCATCAGAAGGAAATAAACCACATATCAAGTGATTGTTTAATGAACTGCAGAAAATGTCAAAGGAAAAGCTGTAAATTCCCTGAAAATTGGACATTGCTAGGAGAGATCTGACACCTACTTGGAGATACTTGCAAATGGAAATACTCCCTGCCATGAGTTAACGGCATTTTTTTTTTTCTTTTTACAAAAAGCTGAAGGGAACATAATTTGTGGTTTCTGACATGTAATCTCTCTTGAGGACCTAGTGCTCTACAGGTCTGCTCATTCCCATCTCATTTACATGTCACGTTAGCTGGTCCTTTGTTACGAATTCCACACAAGGTGATGTCAGCTCACAGCAGCATCCCTGATTTGCTGTCCTGCTTGTTTTAAAGGCACCTCCTAGTGAAACGATGTAAGATGTTCCATTCGTTGCTAGTGTGACGTAGCATTGGCACATGGTGCATTTATATCAACCATGTGTCCGTTCTTACCGAACACAATGGGTATTTCAGTTCTAAATTCTCCACATCACGTTAAAAAATATCACAACAGGGGACGTTATTTATTGCTGGAAATTAGAAATTATTGGGGGGAGAGGTAAATTAGAAGTTGGGGATTAACATATACACACTATATATAAAATATATATGTAAAATAGGTAAACGACAAGGACCTACTGTATAGCACAGGGAACTGAACTCAATATCTTGTAATACCCAATAACGGAAAAGAATCTGAAAAAATATATATATAAATATAACTGAATCACTTTGCTGTACGCTTTAAACTAACAGAACATTGTAAATTAACTATACTTCAATAAAAATAAATGAAATTTTAAAAAATTATTAAACATCAGGTCTAGACTTAACCAATATAAGCACTATTTAGGGATTAGTTAGCAGCTAGAATCATGTTGCCTCAAATTTTACAAGTATTATTTCTATTATTTTGAAAAGACAAATAAAATTGGAATAAAATGTATACTGGCTGCAAATACAATTTTCCAAGCAGATTATCCTTCTGCTTTTTTCCTATAAATCAGTATGTCAGTTGCTTCTCCTTAATTAACTAACAGTGAGACTGTTTTTTGATCATAAGTGCAGTTTATTATATCTGTGAGATCCTTTTGTATATTGATCAAACCATCAATTATATCTAGAATCAATCCTTGGTTGCTGGGAAACATCCAGTCTAGACAGAATGAATTATTAATAGACTCACCAGATTTGTGGTCAACTTTTTTCTTTATAGTAGTTAAAGTTAAGACATATAGAATGCAATTCATACATATTTTTCTTAGCCATTGATGGCATGTTATGATAGTATTTCCAACTAAAATAGTTGGGAAGGACTTCCCTGGTGGTGCAGTGGTTAAGAATCCACCTGCCAATGCAGGGGACACGGGTTCGAGCCCTGGTCCGGGAAGATCCCACATGCCACGGAGCAACTAACCCCATGCGCCACTGAGCCTGCGCTCTAGAGCCCGCGAGCCACAACTACTGAAGCCCACGCGCCTAGAGCCCATGTTCCACAACAAGAGAAGCCACCGCAATGAGAAGCCCGCGCACCGCAACAAAGAGTAGCTCCCGCTCGCTGCAACTAGAGAAAGCCCACACGCAGCAACGAAGACCCAACACAGCCAAAAATAAATAAAATTTTTTAAAACATCCACTTTTAAAAATAATAAATAAACAGATAAAATAGTTGGGAAAATGCTCCTTATTCTCACAAAATTCAGCTCTATTAACTTCAGTCCATTTCTCAAGTATGGTGATAATTTTAGACACTAAAATAGAATTGCATCATTTATATGAGCTTATATCATTTAAAGTTCCCATAGTACCTAAGTATTCTCGTGTGTGTCCATGTGCACACATGTACTGAATCTTGATTGGTGAATAAGCCGGCAACAGTTCAATGGAATTCAGTCAAATACATTTTGAACATATACTGCACGATGCTGCTCTCTGCAATGGAAAGTGTCAAAAGAAGAATAGAACATTTTCCTCCCAACTTACTGTAATCAGAAAATTATAATAAATAAATGAGCTAAACCCAAAGAGAAGATGATTGCCATGGCGGCAGACAGTTAAAGAATGGTAGAAGCTTAGAGGCTGGGGGGTAGGCGGGTGTGGAGATACCAGGGACACATCACGGTTTCTGTGGGCTAAGGCACCTTTGCCTCTGTGTAACCCTTCCTCCATAAAAAAGAGGTATTAAAATTATATTTTATGACCACCTTGTTATAAAGATGAACTGAGTTCCTGATTGACTGCTAACATGAGCCTGGATATTTCTTTCCTGACATGAGATTATTCTTGAGATTTCAATAACTGGAGCGCGATTTATTATCTGAGACAAACTTTTGGTTAAGGGGCAGAGAAGCACCCAGTGCAGGAAAAGAATAGAATTATTTTCCACTTACATCTTACAAATCATACTTGTGCAGTGTCACAGCTGCATAAGACAACACTGGGATTCATAAACATGCAAGAGACACAGAGAAATGAGAGGAAAATCCAATACACAGTTTGGAATAGAAGTTATTATTTTTTAATTAAGCATGGCTTAGGCTATATTTCATAAATGTTTAAACAGTTGATTTATTTCAGAGATGTGACATATCTCATATATGTTTAAAGAATTGATTCAACTCAGTTCCCCATATACTATTTGTAAACAAAAACTATTTTGATATGTAATCTGACCTTTGCATTTGATACTTAAAGGCGGGTGTCATCATGTACCTTAGTCATGCATCCCCAAAAGAAACACGTGCTTAGGAAGATCTTAGGGGAACCCAAGGGAAATCCTTCACTCTCACCTGCACAGCTCAGCTTCACAAACTAGCATCTCATGACTCTCTTCAGCCTTACCTGCAAACTCATGAAAGTAATCCAAGGAATTCCAAGTCACATTCTTTTCTCTGAGCACCCTTTGGTTATTTCCTAATGGCACTGGGTACAAGAGAAATTGCTTCTTGGTCCTTGGCTCACACTATACGTGTAGAGTGTTTATTCTAGCCAGTGTGTAGAAGTTAGATAAGACACGGGAGAACAAGCACCTTTACCCATCATAACATCACACCTATTCGACTTGGCGAGGATTCTTTAATAGAGTTACATTTGCACTAACAGAAATACGGACAAAATTCTAAAAGAAATGGATCCTAGGGACTTAGGGGAAAAGGTACATGAGAGGTGAAACTGAAATCTCTCACTGATATGGGGGATGAGATTTTTCTCTACAAAAGAAACGCATTATAAGAATAAAGAATACTTTCAAATGGTCCGTTCCAAAGGAATACGTTTTCCCTCATTGCTCATCGTAGAGTTCGTATCATAATATCTCTAAGCAACATGCGTTTTTAACAATTGCGGTGTAAGGACTTCTGCTTCCAAACAACTTGAAATAACAGACACCAGATTTTAATTGTAGCAAAGAAAAAGAAATATATACATTTCTACCTATCTATCTATTTATCTTCTGATACTAAAAAGTAAGTGCTGTGGTAGGGATTAAGAACAAAACATGATAAGGCGATTGGCTAAGTTGGAAAGTAAATGTATTTGAATAAACATAATTTAGTTGCTTATCAGAAACACCCCCGCCTTCCAAGTTCATTAGGACCAAAACTAAATTATTGCTAACAAGGGAAAATGTAAATCATATGACAATGAGTCCAATAAGCTATTTTGGATAAAAAAATTAATTAGACTTTTGAAGAGAAAATGAGTTGTTATGATAATTTCAAAAATAATTACAGTTCCATCTGTGCTAAAATCTGCAACGACCTTGCCAATTAGGAATATAAATTTGTTCTGTTCTGTTATTTTTAAATTAGAATAGGAATTGGAAAAGTATTAATCTGAAGCTGTAACCAAATTCAGGTTGTGCTAGTTAAAAGTTTTGAATTATGGTCAGATATAGTTTACAGAAATACCTGTGAAATTCAAAGATGGTTACTCATTAAAGTCACGTGAATAAATTACAAGTCAAAAGTAACTATGGTTATGACCCACAACGTGATAAAATGTCCCTTCACGTGAGCTTACAGTAATTACGTTGCATCAGTACTCAGGGGCTAACAAAGACTTGCCTTGCCTTGCTATACTATGTTTCCTGCCCCTCTCCATCCAGAAACCTGAAAACTAAAACAAATATGAGGGCTGACCGCAGAAAAAGTATGTGTTATTTGTTGCAAAGAATTTTGCTGAACTTTGGACCAATATGTTTCTTGGTAAGTGCTGACTTTTCGGTGCACAGCTATTGCTACTTGATTATACCTGAAAGATTGACATAGGTTCTGGGAAATTTTCGTGTGAAAGTCCAGGAGTCTCCTGCACAACCGAGAATAAGAAGATGAGGAGTTCCCCGAGACAGTTTAGCTCAGGAAAGAGTGGTGGTTATTTTCTGCATAAGGGCAGAGGATCGTCCAATGATGGGTTCCTCACGGTTCGTCATCACGTGTGTTTTCGTCTTGAAAAGCGTGTAGGAGGCATCGTGTTGTGCCTCACACAGATTTACACCAGTTCTGGTTATTTGGTTGTCGGGTCACCTCCCTGCTCTCAGGCAGCCATTTGATAGTCCCTGGGGCTGGAAGTCAGCAAACTACATTTCTCAGGTTCCCTGGGGAGCTGTCTTCCTTGTCAAGTCTGTCCGAAAGGGGTCAGAGACCTGTGTATAAGGAAACAGAGCTGTTGGCGGTCTTGTGTAGTAGCTGGTGACTGTGTTTGGACAGGCAGCCTTTCAACAGTTCTCACCAGACACTGCAGACTCTCTTTACCAGTTCCTGAACCACCAGGTCTAAAATCATCATCACTGATAGAGCAACCGAGGGTTTGGGGCTCCATCCAGGGGTAGATAGCATCTTCCCGATCTGTGGGTACCAATCCCTTCTTCACTGTGCTACTGCCGTGCCCTTTCATTTTTCCTGCTGCTCTACTAGCATTTGTATTACCACTGTCTTCTTTTTAACTTTATTTTATTGAAGTATAGTTGATTTACAATGTGTTAATTACTGCTGTACAGCAAAGTGATGCAGTTATACATATATATATTCTTTTTCCTATTCTTTTCCATCATGGTTTATCATAGGATATTCAGTAGAGTTCCCTGTGCTGTACAGTAGGACCTTGTTGTTTATCCATCCTATATATACTGGTTTGCATCTACTAACCCCAGATTCCCAATCCATCCCTCCCCCTGGCAGCCACAAGTCTGTTCTTTATGTCTGTGAGTACGTTTCTGTTTTGTAAATAAGTTTACTTGTATCATTTTGTTAGAGTCCACATATAAGTGATATCATACAATATTTGTCTTTGTCTGACTTACTTTACTCAGTATGATAACCTCTAGGTCCATCCATGTTGGCATGTAAATGGCATTATATAAATGGAATATTTTATAAATGTGGCATATTTTAATAAGTGCCAAATGTAAATGGCATTATTTCATTCTTTTTTATGGCCGAGTAGTATTCCATTGTATATAGTTACCATGTCTGCCTTATCCATTCCTCTGTTGATGGACATTTAGGTTGCTTCCATGTCTTTTTAAAAAATTAATTAATTAATTTGGTTGCACCAGGTCTTAGTTGCGTCAGGAGGACTCCTTAGTTGTGGCATGCAAACTCTTACGTGTGGCATGCATGTGGGATCTAGTTCCCTGACCAGGGATCGAACCTGGGCCCCCTGCACTGGGAGCGCGGAGTCTTAACCACTGCGCCACCAGGGAAGTCCCTGCTTCCATGTCTTGGCTATTGTGAATAGTGCTTCTATGAACATAGGGGTGCATATATCTTTTTGAATGATAGTTTTCTCTGGATATATGCCCAGGAGTGGCAATCCTATTTTCAGTTTTTTGAGGAACCTCCGTACTGTTTTCCATAGTGGCCGCACCACTTTACATTCCCCCCAGCAGTTCTGATACCATTTTCAAAGCCAAATCCCTATAATAAAATCCTAGTTTGAAATATGTGGCATATGTTCTACTGAATATTTTCCTCTTAGGCCTGGATGCATACAGCACCTCTCTGGAGATCTGCATTCCTAAAAATGTGAATCAAAGTGGTCAATTTACATGCGTCAAGACAGAAACAAAAGATGGCCCATGGGGAGATGTGAGAATGGTTTTCGCAAACTGGATTATGTGTTGGAGTAGAACACTTGTAATAAAAACGTCCAAGGGGACTCAGGAATTATAAAGTACAGGGAAGAAACACTGACACAAGTTTTCGGTTATTTAAGGCTTCAGAGAGCATTTAATATACGTTTACCCTTCTGATAATTTCAGGAGTCCTAAAATAGTAGCAACAAGAAAGTTAATATATATTTTGATCAAAAAAATGTATTGCCGTATTTAAACAAAAAGAACCTTAAGTATACCAAATGCCGCTATTGGGATGACCAGGGAAGGGAAAAACTAAATCCCTGGTTGGACCTAATTTAACTGCAGAATCAATATCTATGCATCTACCCATACAGATATGGATGAGAAGAATGTCAGTGAAAAATAAAATAACGGTTTTGACAGAAAAGACTTATTAGAATTAAAATGATTTAAAATAATTTAACAGAATCATTCAGTAGGAAGAGACAGCAGTTCTGAACTTGCCTGTCCTAACCTACAATGTCAAGATAAATAAAACAAAAATATTGAATTGAACAATGGGAATTGAACAAAATGATGTGAGAGATTTCATTCCGCATCTTTCAGAAACATATGTAGCTCAGCCAAAATAGTAAATTCAAGAAGATACATATTATATCAACTGTTGAGATCTAGGGACTGTTCTTTTTTTTGGGGGGGGAGGTTTGCGGGCCTCTCCCTGTTGTGGCCTCTCCCGTTGCGGAGCACAGGCTCCGGACGCGCAGGCTCAGCGGCCATGGCTCACGGGCCTAGCCACTCCGCGGCATGTGGGATCTTCCCGGACCGGGGCACGAACCCGTGTCCCCTGCATCGGCAGGCGGACTCTCAACCACTGCACCACCAGGGAAGCCCTAGGGACTGTTCTGATCTTACAGAACTACTGAAAGAGCCGAAAGTAAATATAAAGACATTACTTACTATTTTTAAGCACTTATAAAATATTTATCAAAATTCACCCTATCATTAGTTCTGAATAAATTTGTCACATAAAATACAGGACACCCACATATATTTAAATTTCAACCAAACGACAAACAAAATTTCAGTAGACCTATGCCCTGAATATTTCATTAGACACGCTAAGAAATTATTTGTTGTGAAGCTGAGATTCAAATTTAGTTAGGCATTCGGTATTTTTATTTCCTAACCTCTTAACTCCAATTCTGAAGGAAATCTAAACAAAAAAAACAAAATGAAGAACAATGATTAAACACACCATTTCCTCTAAAGATGAATGAATGAAACTGGAAATACATTTTTTCAATGTTCACAAACCACTTCTATTTAAATAGTGTTGATATTCGGGACTTCCCTGGTTGCGCAGTGGTTAGGAATCCTCCTGCCAATGCAGGGGACACGGGTTCGAGCCCTGGTCCGGGAAGATCCCACATGCTGCGGAGCAACTAAGCCCATGGGCCACAACTACTGAGCCTGCGTGCCACAACTACTGAAGCCCACGTGCTTAGAGCCTGTGCTGCGCAACAAGAGAAGCTACCGCAATGAGAAGCCCACGCACCGCAACGAAGAGTAGCCCCCACTCACCGCAACTAGAGAAAGCCCGCGCGCAGCAACGAAGACCCAACGCAGCCAAAAATAAATTAATTAATTTTAAAAAATAGTACTGATATTCTAAGTAGCTCATTTGTCAAACAACTTGCAGTAGAAATTATATATTTTTAAAAATCAGAGATCTTGCCTAAATATCAAAATGTGACAGTAATTTCCAGGATACAGGTAATTGCACACACAGAAGAACAAGGCATCAAGTTCAATATCTTGTGATAAACCATGATGGAAAAGAATATTAAAAAAAAAGAATGTATGTGTATAACTGAGTCACTTTGCTGTACAGCAGAGATTAGCACACATTGTAAATCAGCTGTACTTCAGTTAAAAAAAAACAAAAAACAAGGCATCAAGTAGACCTTGACAATCAGCATGTCGCTTAGATGCTTCCTTAGCTGCTTCAGAGTTTACGCTACCCAAAGTGTAATGTAGAAGATTTCTAGGCAGTGCACGGGGAATATATGTTATTTAAAAGTTTGCTACTTTGTTCCTGAAATATTTTAATTTTATTTTACTTTTTAAATTTTATTTATTTATTTTTGGCTGTGTTGGGTCTTCGTTGCTGCACGTGGGCTTTCTCTAGTTGCAGTGAGCGGGGGCTACTCTTCGTTGTGGTGTGCGGGCTTCTCATTGCGGTGGCTTCTCTTGTTGCGGAGCATGGGCTCTAAGCGCGTGGGCTTCAGTAGTTGTGGCACGTGGGCCCAGTAGTTGCGGCTCGCGGGCTCTAGAGCGCAGGCTCAGTAGTTGTGACACACGGGCTTAGTTGCTCTGTGGCATGTGGGATCTTCCCGGACCAGGGCTCGAACCCAGGTCCCCTGCATCGGCAGACAGATTCTTAACCACTGCACTACCAGGAAAGTCCCAACATTTTTATTTTAAACTCTCACAATTATTTTGCTTGGGTAATTGTTCAGGGAACAGTGCTCCATAAAAATCTATAGATTCTGTGTTGATTTACCAAAATCAACCAAAAAAGAGCCTGTTGGTACATCCTGCCGAAAGCCTTGCCCAAATGAGAACTCTTTCCCTGCCGGACTTGATCACTCTGCTTATCAGGACGTCTGGAATGCGCCTTTAATGTGATTCAAAAATTAGTTGGTAAACTTCAAAACAGCATGGTGAAATGAACTTACAAAACTAGGAAGGGAAGGAGATTTTTTTGATAAAAGGAAACACAATATTACAGAAAAAATAATTGGCCTTAATGGTGAAATATTAGACTTATTCCTTGTAAATCAATAACAAGATAAATGTGTCCACTGTGACAAGTCTGTTCCGCACTGAATTGGATGTCCTGTCAGTGCAGAAACGGAAAAGGAGCTGAGGGGAACAGCTGTTACTGGCGGATGATAGCACTGGCATAATTATTTTGGATAGATGTATTCATGAATAAAATAATTTTTAAAGGCGTACCCAATAAAAGATAGGTGACATATATTAGTAGCATTAGTTTACACCAGCATTACCAAATACCAAATGGCAGTGTTACTTGTTCAAAACTCCCTATCCCAACAGGAAGAAACCTACATGTTCTTAGAAATATAATTTTAAAAAAACCTAAGAACTTTATGTAAAACAGAACAAAAGTATAGGATCAACATTAAAAATCATCTAAATAAGATCTATCAGCGTTTGTTACACGGCAGAGTCAATAGTGTAAAGATGTCAGTTCTCCTCCAAAGTGATTTGAAATCCTAACTCATTCTATTTTTTCTTGACTTCACAAATTGATCCCCAAAAGTATGTGAAAATAAAATGTCCTGAGATTGTCCCACAAGAATGGACGATAATTATTATGATTCCTCCCCCCGGATACCAAGACTTACACAGTGATCTCTGTGGAGTTTGGGCAGGGTGGATAAAATAAAACTCTGAAATACGGAACTTAAATACAGAAATACGGCACTTTTCTTATTACGAAGTTTCTGTGACAAACCGCCCACAAAGGATGTGCTACCTACAGAATAAATAATGGTAGCAAGACTGGTTTTTGTAACATCTACTTGTTACTTGTACTGGACAGATGTCATTATCAATGGCTTCTTCAAACAGCATTTGATTTTTCTCCTATGATAATACATTCAAAGTATGCAGGATGACGCGCTCAGAAAAGTCTCGCTGTTTGCTCCTCCATCATCCTGAAAGCCAGGGTGTCAGGTGAACTGTTCCCCAAAGACCACTTTCCATAAATAAGTAATGTCCTCACTACAAGGTGAAAGAAAAGGGGAAAACCTCTCCTATCTGAAGGATCCTTGCTTTTAGGAAGAAAGCAGTTTTATTCAGAAACCCACTCAGCTGAGTTGAACCCACCTTGCATTTTCCAGAAATGCATCCCATAACTATCACTGGCTGCAAAAAAATGTGTTTGAAGAGGAGGGTGTACCCAACTGTGAACATAAGTCACGCAGAAGAAATCCAAGATCTATGGGGAAAGAAGAGATTGGCTCTCGTGATGTCAGATAACAGTATTGCCACCACTGACAATATGGAGAGAAGCATGGAAAAGGGATCTTTGCGATGCATTAATTAATTAGATTCCAGGTGAAGGTAAAGCCTCAATATGAAAAGCAGGTGCTTCAGACTTTTAGAAGAAAGCCCATAACTTCTTTACGATAGCATGGGAGAAAATCCTCTATAAAAGCGTAGGTTGGTCAATACGACTACAAAAAAAACACACCTATTTTGTACGGCAAAAGCACAGTGATTAGTTGGGAAAATATGCAAACTCGGGAATTAAACAACTAGACTTCTCCTAGTCTCTCATGGTTAAAGACCTTAGAGAAATTTCCATTCATGCTGAAAAATTGATGAATTCATGACACGATGTATCGTAAAATATGCTTTTCAAAGACTGACTTCAGTGAATTAATTTATATGCTTCTCTCTTCCGCCTTCTGAAAGTGTTTAAAAACCCATATCTGATTGAATTACGTTTATTTGATTTCTTAAAATATGGCAAGTAGTGAATCATAAGTGTAGAGATGTGGCCCATTTTGTTCAGATAAATCTGGTTAAGGAAACATAGCATCATCTTTGTTGAGAACCGTTTTTACTTTTTCCTTTTCAGCGACTCTGGATAAATATCTCAGTATTCCTAATTTTCCAGGCATGCCCATCAAAGAGTGAAAGGCAATTTGTAGATGCAATTCTATATTATTGGGAACACTTAGACCTTGCCAAGTCCTAAACTTGAGTAATTTGAGAGATTCCTACAAAGGGAAATAAAATGCTTTGGAAAGTTTGGCTTTGGACTCTGTATCAAGAATGGGTCCATTTTGTAGAATTATGTATTTATAGTAGCATCCACTCAAAGTGTGGAAGAAAAAAGCATTTTTGATCCTAGTTTCACACGTTTTTATGATTATCGCACTGAAATATTTGCAGCAGACTGTGGGCATTTATCTTTTCCACTTTAGTTTGTTCATTGTCACCATTACCAGTAAATCACCATTGAACTGATACCATTCAAAACTGTGCTCTCTACTGCACGTGCTTGGGGAATAGAGGTTAAAATTTTCATAATTATTCCAGGTTCTGAACTGGTCAAATATTCTTCTACAAGACAGAGTTAAATACGTGTTGAGCAAGGATACTCTTCGAAACTGATCACTTATTAATTCCCTGTATTTTGAACGCCCAAAGCATACTAAATATACATCTTAGCAGCGTGACTCAGAGTAAAGGGCAAGAGTGCCGTCACAGGTAGTGTTTTTCACCTTCCAGAAGGTTTCCTCTGCCGTTTATTTTCTACTTGAGTTTCAGCATTAGGGTGGACACGGCAAAATGCAGCTCTCCTCAAATATGAGCATTCCTTTTTTTTTTTTTTTTTTTTTTTTTTGCGGTACGCGGACCTCTCACTCTTGTGACCTCTCCCGTTGCGGAGCACAGGCTCCGGACGCGCAGGCTCAGCGGCCATGGCTCACGGGCCCAGCCGCTCCGCGGCACGTGGGATCTTCCCGGACCGGGGCACGAACCCGTGTCCCCTGCATCGGCAGGCGGACTCTCAACCACTGCGCCACCAGGGAAGCCCCTGAGCATTCTTCAAGAGATTTATTCACGATCAAGTGAATCATGAACATCGTGGGCTGTTATGAGCTTAATAGAAAATCGTAAAACACCACAGCGGCCATTGTATCCGCCATAAATAATAATAATATAGAAATACAGTTTTAGCCCGTGTTTTCTATGGGCAAAATAGAATAATGACTTTGATATTGAATAAAAATCTCTGGAAAAGAATGAACCCAATTAAAGAAAAGTAAGTGCTTTCCAATGGGATTACCTGAGGGCGGTTTTTGTGCAACGGCAAACCTGTTTGAAAGAAAGCGTCGGCTGTGAGAGCTCTGGTTTAGAGGATGTAAAGCCTTCTGCAGGACTGCCCACCCTGTGCAGTTGCTAATTTTGTTTCAGGGGAAAATACGTTCCTTGAAAACGTGATTAAGCCTGTAGCATGCTTATGCTAAACACTGGATAAAAGAACAGTGAACATATAATCGGTTTAACAAGAGATGATTCTGTGGGCCATTGTGAATGATTCTTGAGTAGGGAATGCATGCGTACTTCAAAAAGGGAAGGGATGTGTCCTGCAGTGAAAACTCCGGCTCCTGCAGCACGGAACCCCCAGTTCCACATCGGGTCCCCCAAAGCAAAGCATGCTGCCGTTTCTGCTGGTCCCGCGGGATGCAAACTCCATCCTTCCGCACCTGTTCTGTGCTGTTGGAGCCCGCCTCTCTGGACCAGCTCAGAGGACTTCCCTGCCCTCTGCTTTCTGATTGGCTTGGCCCGATGGCTACCAGAGGGTTGGGGAGAGCAGGAAATTGAGACAATCTTCCGTGCCGCTGTTCCATGGCCCTCTGTCTCTCTGCAGCCGTCTCCTTCAGTCTCTCTCTCTCTCTCTCTCTCTCTCTCTCTCTTTTTCTCTTGCCCCTTCCGGTTTCCAGGGCTTCCTGCTGTGACTAATCTTTCTACTCTTCTTGGTTTTCTGGACACATTCCTCCAAGCATCTTTGTACCATGTCCCTTCAGGGCTCCTCAATTTACCCCCCTCACGAGGGCACTGTCAGTTCCCCTGAAACCCTGACTCAGAGCCACAGAGCCACATTGATATTAGTGTCTTAGGACTCCATCAAAGCTTCCCCTCTGCAAATGTAAGCGACTACAAACAGGTGGGCGTACCCCAAACTTCTTTGCCCAAAAGATGTCTTAACTGTCCCATACCTTCCTCTACTAACTTTACAAATTTTTAAAACTTGTTTAACTTCACAGTGTATCCTGACCATCTTGTCATAACGCTACAGAGAGCAATTCCTAAGTGTATCCTGACCATCTTGTCATAACGCTGCAGAGAGCAGTTCCTAAACATGGTGTTTTATGGCGATGGAGATTTCCTGCTTGTATGGGGAATGACCGGTATAAGCATCCAATTCCATATAAAAAATGCAGCAGTAACTTTACCCTGTGCATATTTCCCATAAATGTGTGGATATGGGATAAGTTCCTAGCAAGAGGGTTTCTGGGCCAACTGGAGATGCAACTGTGATATCCATAGATATTTTAAAATCCTCCTTTGTAAGAATTCAGTTGTAGCTAGTTGTAGACCCACTGGGGAAGTATGAGGACATTTCAGATTTGCTAATAGAAGATTAAATCAAAGTAAGCTTCGTGTACTTTTCATTCATAATGTCTCTTTTCACTAATGAATTTTACATATTTTGTATGACTAATATTAATGGATTTTTCACTTTTTGTGAATTCCATGTTAATTTGTATTATCATTGTTTTCTATTACATCTGTGGGCTTTCACACGCACATACATATTTTTAGGAGCTATTTATATATTTGGAATAATAGCCCTTCGGGATATGATACGCAAACATTTTCCCAGATTTTTCTTGCTTTGCTTATTTATATTTTGCTATAAAGACTATTACAAATCAGTGTTAATCAAACTTATTATTACTTGTGTGGCTACTGGAGTTTGAGTTTTAAAGGTTTTTCCAAGATTCAATACCTGGGTTCAACCTTGAATACCAAGGTGCAACAATTATCTGTATAAAGCAAACACACATACTCTATTTATAAAACCACTGCATTATGATAGATGAGTAGCATATAATATGCAATATTATATATTGTGCATATAAGTATTATACGATTATAAGCATATAATTATTATAAATCGTTATCAGGCATCATTTGTCTACCTGTAAACAAACTTTAATTTAAGTGGGGCTATATATTTGAGGAGCAGACATAGTTTGTATGTAACAGTAGTTTCGGAATGACTGTAAACTTAAGAAAACTACGGTCTATCACATGTTTTAAAGGCAGGGATATATATATATATATATATATTTTTTTTTTTTTAGATTTTTCTGGGCAATTTTATTATTTTCTTCTTTTTACATTCAGTTTTGTTTTTAAAATTATCTATATTGAATATGTAATTTTTAAAATGTAAGTTATCTCTAGAAGATGCTGTATAATACTCTTTAGAGAAACAGGGTTTTCTTTTTTTTTTAACATTTTTATTGGAGTATAATTTCTTTACAGTGGTGTGTTAGTTTCTACTTTATAACAAAGTGAATCAGTTATACATACACATATGTTCCCGTATCTCTTCCCTCTTGTGTCTCCCTGCCTCCCACCCTCCCTATCCCACCCCTCTAGGTGGTCACAAAGCACGAGCTGATCTCCCTGTGCTATGTGACTGCTTCCCACTAGCTAGCTATTTTACATTTGGTGGTGTATCTATGTCCATGCTGCTCTCTCACTTTGTCCCAGCTTACCCTTCCCCCTCCCCGTGCCCTCAAGTCCATTCTCTAGTAGGTCTGCGTCTTTATTCCCATCTTGCTCTTAGGTTCTATGTGACCTTTTTTTTTAGATTCCATATATATGTGTTAGCATACGGTATTTGTTTTTCTTTCTGACTTACTTCACTCTGTATGACAGAGTCTAGGTCCATCCACCTCACTACAAATAACTCAATTTTGTTTCTTTTTATGGCTGAGTATTATTCCATTGTATATATGTGCCACATCTTCTTTATCCATTCATCTGTTGATGGACACTTAGGTTGCTTCCACGTCCTGGCTACTGTAAATAGAGCTGCAATGAACACTGGGGTGCATGACTCTTTTTGAATTATGGTTTTCTCAGGGTATATGCCCAGTAGTGGGATTGCTGGCTCATATGGTAGTTCTATTTTTAGTTTTTTAAGGAACCTCCATGCTGTTCTCCATAGTGGCTGTACCAATTCCCATTCCCACCAGCAGTGCAAGAGTGTTCCCTTTTCTCCACACCCTCTCCAGCATTTATTGTTTGTAGATATTTTGATGATGGCCATTCTGACAGGTGTGAGGTGATATCACATTGTAGTTTGGATTTGCATTTCTCTAATGATTAATGATGTTGAGCATCTTTTCG